>NC_086012.1:11940000-12080000 GCF_030014385.1 Trichomycterus rosablanca
TTTGGTTCTTACTTTTTTAATATAATGTTGTGTTATGTATGCTTATTCGATGTACAGCACTTTGGTCAACGTAAGTTGTTTTAAGAGTGCTTTATAAATAAAATTTACTTACTTACTTACTTACAGGTGTATAAAACCGAGCACCTAGGCATGCAGACTGCTTCTGCAAACGTTTGTGAAAGAATGGGTTGCTCTCGGAGCTCAGTGAATTCCAGCGTGGTACCGTGATGCCACCTGTGCAACAAGTCCAGTCGTGAAATTCTCTCGCTACTTCATGTGGCCTTCAGATCACCTCAAGAACAGTGTGTAGAGAGCTTCATGGATTGGGTTTCCATGGCCGAGCAGCTGCATCCAAGCCTTACATCACCAAGCGCAATGCAAAGCGTCGGATGCAGTGGTGTAAAGCACGCCGCCACTGGACTCCAGAGCAGTGGAGACGTGTTCTCTGGAGTGGCGAATCACGCTTCTCCGTCTGGCAATCCGATAGATGAGTCTGGGTTTGGCGGTTGCCAGGAGAACGGTACTCGTCTGACTGTGGGGGGATTATGGTGTGGGGTCGTTTTTCAGGAGTTGGGCTCGGCCCCTTAGTTCCAGTGAAGGGAACTCTTAATGCTTCAGCATACCAAGAGATTTTGGACAATTTCATGCTCCCAACTTCATGTTACAACATGACTGTGCACCAGTGGATGAGCGAGTTTGGTGTGGAAGAACTTGACTGGCCTGCACAGAGTCCTGACCTCAACCCGATAGAACACCTTCGGGATGAATTAGAGCGGAGACTGCGAGCCAGGCCTTCTCGTCCAACGTCAGTGTCTGACCTCACAAACGCGCTTCTGGAAGAACGGTCAAAAATTCCCACAATCACACTCCTAAACCTTGTGGAAAGCCTTCCCAGAAGAGTTGACATCAGACATCTGTGATGGACCTCAAAATTGTTGCACCAGAATTGCTCCGTCCTGTTGTACAAACCTGATTGAGGCTTATTTACAATGAAAAAAAAAAACACTGATGCCAATGCCAGGTTGTGACAATTACTTATGTGAACACACACAGACACATGCGCTGGCAATTAAATACTTTGAGCTACTTGATCCTTGAGGATTCTTACAGAGTGGACGGAGGTTCATCTGTATTCAGCTCACATTCTAAACACATACACGTGTGCTTCACTTTTACTCTCGTGATGAATATTCCAAAAAGAAATGTGGGAACCTGATCACGGTCGTGTTGGTCCAATTTACTAGGCGAGAGGTAGGAATGACCCCGGACAGGTTGGCGATCCATCACAGGGCAAACACACACACACACACACATGCAATTTTGTAGACCCAATTTCATATTCCATACCTAGAGACATACATAAGAACAGGTCTAAACTAGCTAGAACTAGTACAATTGTAGTTCTACAATTACTGACTGTAGTCCATCTGTTTCTCTGCATGCTTTGTTAGCCCCCTTTATGCTATTCCTCAATGGTTAGGACTCTCCCAGGAACACTACAGAGTAGGTATTATTTGTGTGGTGGATCATTCTCAGTGACACTGACACGGTGGTGGTGTGTTAGTGTGTGTTGTGCTGGTATGAGTGAATAAAACACCTCACTGTCACTGCTGGACTCAGAATAGTCCACCAACCAAAAACATCCAGCCACCAGCGCCCCATGGGCAGCGTCCTGTGACCACTGATGAAGGTCTAGAAGATGACCAACTCAACAGCAGCAATAGATGAGCGATCAGCTCTGACTTTACATCTACAAGGTGGACCAACTAGGTAGGAGTGTCTAATAGAGTGGACAGTGAGTGGACACGGTAGTTAAAAACTCCAGCAGCGCTGCTGTGTCCGATACACTCATACCAGCACCATGTCAGTGTCACTGCAGTGCTGAGAATGATCCACCACCTAAATAATACCTGCTTTGTGGTGGTCCTGTAGGGGTCCTGACCATTGAAGAACAGTCAGTAATTGTAGAACTACAAAGTGCTTGTATATGGTAATAGCACCACAAGTCTAAATTGTATTAAATCTATCCTTTTCATATTTCACAGCATGTCGTATTGTTGCGCTACTGCTAATATAGTAAATGTGTAAATAAAATCACAAAGAAACTCCTAAATTATACCAGACAATATCTGTTTTATTATGTGGGTGTGTGTGAAGGGTTATCAGATTGAACACTTGGCAATACAATGATCAGTTAGTGGACCTTAAATTGCAATAAAAGCATTAAATAAACGCTGATCAATAATTCATATTACACAGAGGACATTCGTGGGTGGGAAAATGAGCACTTGCTTAGAATAATATTAAAAATAGCATATAATATTCAGCCTGATGTGTGTGTATGTGTGTGCACGCACTCAAGAGCCTCAAACACAACATAATTACTGTACTGGTTTTTTTCCACTCAATCGACCAGCAGTCCACCGTCTCTAGAGTTCCTCTTACGGATTTTCGTTCTGTGAGCACGAGAGAGGGAGAACGAGCCGGGAGTGAGGGATTTGACCTATTGCCAGACAGCACAGGTGGCGCTTTGTCAATGATGTGTCTGGGGGGACAAAGCCAGAGAGAGAAAGCCAGGAAAACAAGGACGGAGTGAAGAATTAAAGAGAATTAAACTCTGGAGAGAGGAACGAGAATCGTCTAAAGTAAATGTCATGCAAAAAGAAATACAATACTCGATACTGAGCTTGTTGGTGCCACGCCATTGGAAGAATCGTTTTCGGTTCCCATAACAACCTGTCAATGTCAAATCACTGCTTCGGTTCCACTTGTACCCGTTTGAGAGGGTGCCTAAAATAACTGGAATCGTTTTTTACATCAGTATAAAGAGCATGTAAGAGGTCAGGAGCTGATGTTGGATAAGAACGTTTGGCTGGCAATCTACAGTCCAATTAAATCGAATGCAGGCCAGTGGATGTGGATTGTACTGTTTGATATGACGTACAGACAGCGCTTAACATGAACAAAGCTTAATATACAGTACATATACACTGATCAGCCATAACATTAAAACCACCTCTTTGTTTCTACACACTGTCAATTTTATCAGCTCCACTTACCATATATAAGCACCTTGTAGTTCTACAATTACTGACTGTAGTCTGTCTGTTTCTCTGCATGCTTTGTTAGCCCCCTTTCATGCTGTTCTTCAATGGTCAGGACCACTACAGAGTAGGCGTTATGTAGGCGGTGGATCACTCTCAGCATTGCAGCTCTGTGGTGGTCCTGTGGTGGTCCTGACCATTTGGTCCACCACCATATAAATTACAATATATATATATATATGTGTGTGTGTGTGTGTGTGTGTGTGTGTGTGTTTCTCCCAATTGGGCATAGTCAATTTGTCTTCCGCTGCTGGGGATCCCCGATATTTTGCAGTCGAGGAGGGTACGCGCTGCTCACGCCTCCTCTGACCCACGCGCATCCCTTAACGGAACCCTTTTCCACCCGTGCACTCTGCACAGGCGCCTCTACCTACCAATCAGGGTCCTTACACAGCATTTGAAGACCCCGCCCACACATTCCGATTCCCTGCAGGCACTGCCAATTATGCCAGCTAGATGGCGCCCAGCCGACCGGTGGCAACGCCGAGTTTCGAACCGGGGATTTCCGAATCTCGGTGCTAGCAGAATATCCCGCTACGCTACATGGGCACCAGGGATTAGTGTTAATCTTAGACTCTCAAAAAAGCTGATTCTTACCATTTCTCAGCACCCTGAGCTATAACACAAGTTTAAAAGTGAAACAGGAGGAAAATCCAGCTAAACACAGATACATGTGGACACTTTCAGAGTGAATTTGACGGTTATTCCACACAAATGCAGATTCGGCCAGCGTGCACCCTAAAGCCAGTGTAAGTTTTGGATCATTCTACTACTTCTTAACATTGGTACCCAGATTTTGATTCAAAATCTCAGACACTAAATAGTCAGTAAGATTCTAACTGCTATGGATTTACAAAGCTTTGGGAGTCTTCTAGGAAAGCCTTCATACTTCAAGAAATCCTCCACCAAGAATTCAGGGAAGACAAGCATCAAGGCTCTTCGCTGTACTAGCACCCAAGCGGTAGAACGAACTTCCACTGTCTGTCCAAACATCCGAGTGTCTCACTGTCCTCAAAAGACGATTTAAACCCCACCTCTTATACTAAGCACTTAAATCCTAATTCTCTTATATATTTATTTAAAAATAACTTCTAAGAGTGTTAGCAGATTTGTGTCCTTGGACTGTTGTCTACTTAAACTAAAGTAGGAAAATGTTTAATGTGGAAGCTCTTCTGGAATTCGCTCTGGATAGAAGCGTCTGCTAAATGCAGGAAGGAATTTTAGCCCATTTGGACAAAAGAGCGTTTGTGGTGTCAGTCAGGGTTCTGCTCAGATCATTAAAATTCCTCCAAACCAACACAAAAGTGAAGATCAATGTTAAACCATCATATTCAGACATCAGTATGGGTTTAATATTCTTGTACACGGTCCGTTTGGATGTGAAGGAAATTCTATGCTCGGTCGAACACACACACACACGCCGCACATCTGTAACAGCGGTCCAGCTATCAACACTCCGGTTAATCGCTTTAGAAGATCTGCCCCGCGTGTCAGCCCCCCCTCTGCGCTGAGCTGCGCCAAGAGGCTCAGGCAATAAAAACAGACAAAAGAGACTTGTGGTCCTCAGCATGGAGCTGCACAGTGGGTCCCTTCCGCAGAGGTTTTGATAAATACAAATAATGTCTATGAAGGGCTTCACAGGTTCCGGGTCAATAAAGCAAAACATGTTCCACCCTGTTTATTCAGTGACCTGCTGGCTTGCTTTAATAGATGTACCTTTAATGCCCATGTGACAGTTTAAAAAATGACCTTGGTGAGAGTTGAATCTAAAGCAGATTTGCACTCTAAAGTGTGTACCGTGGTACCTTGAAACTCGTCGTCAATTGCTTCTGGGACACTTTTTAAAGTTTTAAAGATGATGAGTTTCAAGGTATTTTTTCCCATAAGGATGTATGAGAAACCTGTTAATGTGTTCCATGGTCCTGTGAAACTGCACATATTTTAGGCTAATGTAAAGTAATGGGGTTGTTTTTGACACTTATACACTAAAAATAGCACAATTATTATATATAAAACAATAAAAATCAATATAGAAAAGGTCACTCAGGTGGCGCAGCTGTAAAAACACACACTAGCGGACCAGCAGAGCTGGGATCTCGAAAACATCGTGTCGAATCTCAGCTCTGCCATCCGGCTGGGCTGAACGGCCACATGAACAACGATTGGCCTGTTGTTCATATAGGGGAGGGGTATTAACCCGGATAGGGACTCCTCGTAACTGATGCGACTGCGACCTCTGCTGGCTGATTGATGGCGTCTGCACAGAGGCGGGGAAGAAGTGCGTTGATCAGGGTGTGTCTCTCCGTACACAAGGCTGATTCGCATATATGCGCTCGCCTAGTGTGGGTGACAAAATGCATACGGCTGCTGCCCACGTGTCGGAGGGGGCGTGGGTTAGCTTTGTTCTCATCAAATCAGAGCGGGGGTTGGCAATAGTTGAGAGGAAGTGTGGCGCAATCGGGTAATTGGACGCGCTAAAAAGTCGGGAGAAAATGCATAAACAAAATATATATAAAAAATCAATATAAAAGTACAATAAAACCTGCTCTTTACTTTTACTTCTTTATTGTTTCATTATGCTTCTTAATCATGGAGATGCTTGATCTTGGAATACCGTATTCCGTTCAGTAAAGGCGCCGGCTGTGCCGTTATATGCACAAAGCTTGACGTGACTTATTGTACTAAAACAACGAGCGAGGAATTTCATTAGTGGAGAGAACTTATGATCAGTAATAATTAAGAGAGGTTTGGTGTTCCTGTGTCGTTCTTTTAATACATTAAGTCACATCAAGCGTTTTAGTCTCTCGGAAAAGCTGATTCTTACAATTACTCAGCACCCCGAGCTATAACACAAGTTTAAAAGTGAAACAGAAGGAAAATCCAGCTAGACACAGATACATGTGGACACTTTCAGAGTGAATTTGATGGTTATTCCACACAAATGTAGATTCGTCTCATATTCGCACTTTGATGATGGTTTATCACACACATTTAATTTGAAATTAAATAAATAAATTTTTTTAAACATGTTTATTCACCTGTTTCCGACAATTAGCAATCCTAAACTCTCTGTTTCTCTCCTTTCTGATCTGTCTTTCCAGGAAGAGTGTCGTAACTACATGAAGGTGTTGCTAAATCAACATGACGGCCTCTTTGTGTGTGGGACCAACGCCTTCAACCCGCTGTGCACCAATTACACAGTGAGTGGTCCCACTGTGCCGCACCAGTCGCGGTAACAGCTGATTAGCCTTTATACTGGCAGCTCGCTGAGCGCACGTGTGACGGAGGAATACGAATAGGGTGCGACATCATACCGTAAAGCAGTTGGATGTCCTCTTATATTATTATACACAAGATATTTCATGTTTCCTGCATTTCAGGCCTGCAACACATTCCAAAAAAAGTTGGGACGGGGGCAGTGATTGTAATCATGATTTGGTGCAAAACCAGCATCCAGGAAAGGATGAGTCTTTGATGAGCAAAGATGATCAGAGGATCTCCAGTTTGTCAACAAATGTACCTCAAAGAAATACTGTAAGGGATTTGCATATTTCTCCCTCTACAGTGCATAATATTATTACACGGTTCAAGCAATCAGGAGGAATTTCAGTGTGTGAAGACCAAGGGCCCAAGCTTAACCTGAACGCCTGTGATCTTCGACCCCTCAGACGGCACTGCATCAAGAACCGCCACTCAACAATAGCTGATATAACCACATGGGTGAGGGATTACGTTGGCAAACCTTTGTCAAGCACTACAATACAGAGTTACATGCACAAGTGCCACTTAAAACTTTACTGTGCAAAAAAGAAGCCTTATGTTAACCATGTCCAGAAGAGGCGTCAACTTCTCTGGGCTCAAAGGCATCTAGGATGGACCATCACACAGTGGAGACGTGTATTGTGGGGTCAGATGAATCAGCATTCCAGGTCTATTTTGGAAATAATGGACGCCGTGTGCTCCGGACCAAAGACGAAAAGGACCATTCAGACATTCTCGGGGCTTAGAGGCATCTAGGATGGACCATCACACAGTGGAAACGTGTATTGTGGTCAGATGAATCAGCATTCCAGGTCTTTTTTGGACAAAAAATGGACACCGTGTGCTCCGGACCAAAGACGAAAAGGACCATTCAGACATTCTCGGGGCTCAGAGGCATCTAGGATGGACCATCACACAGTGGAGACGTGTATTGTGGGGTCAGATGAACCAGCATTCCAGGTCTATTTTGGAAATAATGGACGCCGTGTGCTCCGGACCAAAGACGAAAAGGACCATTCAGACATTCTCGGGGCTTAGAGGCATCTGGGATGGACCATCACACAGTGGAAACGTGTATTGTGGTCAGATGAATCAGCATTCCAGGTCTTTTTTGGACAAAAAATGGACACCGTGTGCTCCGGACCAAAGACGAAAAGGACCATTTAGACATTCTCGGGGCTCAGATGGCATCTAGGATGGACCATCACACAGTGGAAACGTGTATTGTGGTCAGATGAATCAGTGTTCCAGACTGTTATCAGCAACAAGTCCAAAAGCCAGGGTCTGTCATGGTATGGGGCGGTGTCAGTGCCCTTGGTAAAGGTCATTTACACTTCTATAATGGCAGCATTAATGCAGAAAAGATTGAGATCTTAGAGCAACATATGCTGCCTTAGAGACGTCATCTTTTCCAGGGACGTCCATGCATTTTTCAAAGACATAGCTGTGAAAGAAAGGGGTACGGGTACCGGACTGGCCTGCCTGCAGTCCTGTGTTTTTTATTATTTGCATTTTCCATCCTGTCCCAACTTTTTCTCATATGGGGTTGTATTATTAGCTCTTATTTCTAGTGTTTAAACATCTCATATATTGCGTTTTGGTTATCCGAAGCATGATTGAGAAATCGTGTTAGAAGTATTTCAGGATCCACACTAATAATATTTCACACATCTGATCTGCAAGCTAATGTGAGACTTGATACTTGCGCTGAAACATATGAAGTTTATCCTTGTGTGAAGTAAAATAAAACCCGATCCTTCTGTAGGGATTTAAACCACCTGTATTGACAGGCTGTAAAAATGCAGATGTGGTGAAGCTGCGTTATTTTAGAAAGCAGCTCGGTGACTGTCGAATAGTCTGGATTATTTTTAAACCTTCATCCCAGCTGTTTTGGGAAATGGGCTGTGATGTAACTGTGGTTTTATCAACAAGTGAATGTTATTGATGCATCTTAACGTGTGTGTGTGTGTGCGTTCCTGTATTCAGAGAGATACTCTGGAGATGGTAGGAGAGCCCATCAGTGGAATGGCAAGATGTCCATATGATCCCAAACATGCCAACGTTGCCCTGTTTGCAGGTATGTGCTGATGCCCAAACACATTTATCAGTTGGGCGTGGTGTGTCATGTTTAAGAAACACTTAATACTCAATACATAAGTACTAGTGGGGCAGTTGTAGTCTAGTGGTTAAGGTACTGTTCCAGTAATCAAAAGGTTGCCGGTTCAAGCCTCACCACTGCCATGTTGCCACTGTTGGGCCCTTGAGCCAGGCCCTTAAGCCTCAATTGCTTAGATTGTATACTGCCACTTTGTAACTTTGGATAAAAGCGTCTGCTAAATGCCAAAAATGTAAATGTACTAGGTTTAGTATTTTTACTATTTTATTTATGCATTTTCTCCCTAGCCAATTAGTCTTTCGCTGCTGGGGACCCCGATCCCATCAGAGGGGGGTGAATTAGCTCCCTCTGACACCCGTACTTCACGTGAGGCCAGTCTCTGATCCATATGTTCCTCCACTCATGTACAGGCGCCTCAGGCTACTAACCAGGGTCCTTATACAGCCTTGAAGACCCCACCCACTTTTTAGTCCAGCCTTTTCCCACCCAGCACACTAGTGGCCAGTGTTGTCTGCTGCAGGCATTGCCAATTATGCCTGCTAGGGGGTGCCCAGCCGACTGGTGTTTTTATAAATATTATTATAAATAAATATGGAATTTCTTACTTTTTGTATGTAACGTGGCTTTGCTGCTGAATGAATTTTCTAGTGATCCTTCTGCATTGACTTTTTTGGCTGGCACAGGAGGCACGGAGGCGCACAAAATTGATGCCTCGGTTCCTTTTAATTGACAGTCATCTGCGCCTTCTTAGCGTTAATGTGATTCAGGTGGGAGTCGTTCTATATATCACGGTTTCTTATTCACAGATTTGCCAGATGGAACAGTGATGCTGGGCTCGGTCCTAAACTTAGGTAGCATCACTGCAGTTTGGGGGTGTAGTGTGTGGAACCGCCCTGAACGATCGAGCTGCTCCAGAGCTGTCTCCCATGTCCTCCATGTAGTGGAACCACTCTAGTTGCAGGCTATGCAAGTTGATGGTAGTGGGCTTGGCTTTAGGGCTCCGTCTTCGTCTTTGCTCTATCAAGAACTGGTTTGTCACAGACGGCCGGAGCAGCCTGTCATATTGTGACAACCGGTTCTCATTTCTGCGCTATCCCTCTTTTATCCACTTTCTCCGTCGTGGGTTGTGGATTTTTTTTTTATCTTTTATTTAATACTTTGTTTCTTTTATTTTGGCCACCTTGATTTTTTATTTGACTCTTAAACTTATGCTTATAAATAAATATATATTTATATATTTTTTATTTATTTATTATATTTACTAGTGCAAAGTCTAAATATATTATTAAAAAATATATTATAATAAATAATACAAATGGAAAAATGATAAGGAATTAAACTAATAATGTTTGATAGATACATTTATTTATTTGCACAATATTATCTATTTTATCTACAAATATAAATACAGTTTTAATTGAGGACCGTGTAACCTCATAGTTCAGTATGTCGTGACCTACTGGCCTTCCTGACACACTTCACTGCATCGGTTTTGATTGCTGCTGTTGGTAATTGACCTCTGCCCTTTTACTTTTGACCCAGAGGGCAACCTCTTCACCGGTACGGTGACTGATTTCCTCGCTATTGACGCCGTCATCTACCGAAGTTTGGGAGAGAGTCCTGCTCTTCGCACCATCAAACACGATTCCAAATGGTTCAGAGGTGGGTCCAAATCACTGCGACTGTTTGCGTATGGTTTTGTTTGTCTGAACTGTCACGTCAGGGTGACACAAAGGTGACAAAAGGGGGTAAAAATTTGCAGTTTTATTAGGCATACCTGCACTGAAAAGCAGTGCATAAGTAATCTTTAATGATGTTGACCTCCACTCTGACTGAGGAGAGCCGTGACTAATACACGCCCCCTCTGACACGTGTGCAGTAGCGACTGCATCTTTTTACCTGCACTGGGCGAGATTATATGCGGATCAGCTTTGTGTACGGAAAGTCACACCCTGATCCCTTTATCCCCTATCTCTGGAGATGGCAGGCACCATCAATCAGCCAGCAGAGGTCATAATTGCATCAGTAATGAGGAATCCCCTTTGGCACCCTCCCTGTATGAACAACAAGCCAGCCGTTGTTGTTGTGCAGTCTGGCTTTACTTCCCTTGTCCATCTGTCTGTCTGACTTTGAATATTATGTCCTCTGTCTATGTCTGCCTGACTCTATCTTTCCGTCTGTCCTTTCTGTCTAAAAATATCAGATTTTTACCTTGAACACAATCATTTAACTTGTTTTTATTGCCAAATTTCAGGATTTATTGCTTCCAGTGCTTCAATGCTTAACGTGTGTGTGTGTGTGTGTGTGTGTGTGTGTGGTTCATTCTCTGATTCTCAGAGCCCTATTTTGTGAGTGCAGTAGAGTGGGGTCCTCACATCTATTTCTTCTTCAGAGAGATGGCCATGGAGTTTAACTATCTGGAGAAGGTGAGATACACCCAATAAACTCGCACCAGAGACAATAGAAGCATATATTTCTCTTTATATACACAGACCAGGTATAACATTATGAACACTGACAGGTGAAGTGAACAACACTGAATCTCTTCATTACGGCACCTGTTAGTGGGTGGGATATATTAGGCAGCAAGTGAACATTTTATCATCAAAGTTGATGTTAGAAGCAGGAAAAATGTGAGTTTGACAAGGGCCAAATTGTGACGGCTAGATGACTGGGTCAGAGCATCTCCAAAACTGCAGCTCTTGCGGGGTGTCAGTATCTATCAAAAGTGGTCCAAGGAAGGAACAGTGGTAAACCGACGACAGGGTCATGTCGAAATTTCTGAAGAATACACAGTGCATCGGCTGCATAGCCGCAGACCAGTCAGGGTACCCAGGCTGACCCCTGTCCTCCGTCGAAAGCACCAACAATGGGCACGTGAGCATCGGAACTGGACCACGGAGCAATGGAAGAAGGACACATGGATGGCCGGGTGCATGTGCGTTGCTTACCTGGGGAACACATGGCACCAGGATGCACTATGGGAAGAAGGCAAGCTGGCGGAGGCAGTGTGATGCTTTGGGCAATGTTCTGCTGGGAAACCTTGGGTCCTGCCATCCATGTGGATGTTACTTTGACACGTACCACCTACCTAAGCATTGTTGCAGACCATGTACACCCTTTCATGAAACTGGTATTCCCTGATGGCCCTGCCACTAAGCAAACATAGTTCAGGAATGATCTGAGGAGCACATGACAAGTTTGAGGTGTTGACTTGGCCTCCAAATTTCCCAGATCTCAATCCAATCGAGGATCTGTGGGATGTGCTGGACAAACAAGTCCGATCCATGGAGGCCCCACCTCACAACTTACAGGAGTTAAAGGATCTGCTGGTAACATCTTGGTGGCAGATACCACAGCACACCCTCAGGGGTCTACTGAAGTCCATGCCTTGATGGGTCAGGGCTGTTTTGGCGGGACCAATACAATATGGGGTGATCGTGTAATTGCGAGGGTCACAAACCATTGTTTGAAAAATCCCAGCATCTCTTTATATTTGTATTTGTTTCAGGTGATGGTTTCTCGTGTGGCACGTGTGTGTAAAGGAGATCTCGGAGGATCTCAGCGCGTGTTAGAGAAACAGTGGACATCGTTCCTGAAGGCCAGACTGAACTGTTCCATCCCAGGAGATTCTCATTTCTACTTCAACCTGCTGCAGTCCACCAGTCCCATCATCCGCATGCACGGCCGAGACATCATCCTGGGAGTTTTCTCCACCCCTCCCAACAGGTTTGTAGTGGAGTTTGGGGGGTTGTAATTTAACTGTGTAATGACATGGTCTAAATAGGGGTGTCTACAAGATTAGAGAACAGTCGATGAGTTAAACAGAGACTGTAGAACGTGTTATACTGACATTAAATCTGAAGATGAAATTATCCAGCAGAAACTCGAACCCACCGAAGTGTCTTTGTATCAGATTTTAGTATCTCTTTGGAAACATGATAACGTTGTGTTCTGGAACCTGAAACACCCTCAAGAGTTTAAAAAGGTACTAAAATACGCATGAAATTAAGCAAATGTTGTTGCACCAAGAGCTTCTACAACCATAAAATGGGAATCTGTCTTTATAATAAGTGGGTGACACCTCCCAGCAGCGCTGAAACAGATTAATATTTAAAGATTGTAAATGTGGTGGTGCTGAAAGCAATGGATATGACGTCTCTGTACAGCTGTGAAACTTAAAAATTAAAAGAAGGGAAAAAAGATGTTACGATTAAGAAAAACTGCAGTCAGGGAGAATAAAAACATGAATCATACTACCATCTAATTTTTTTCTTTATTTTATTTCTTAATTTATTATTTATTTATTTGTATTATTTTTTCTTTGTTATTTCTTAATTTATTATTTATTTATTTTTATTATTTATTATTTTTGTTTCTATATATATATATATATATATATATAATTTATTTCTTTTATTTTTCTTTATTTTCTTTATTAATATTATTTATTTATTTTAGTTTTTCTTTATTTTATTTCTTAATATTATTTATTTATTTTAGTTTTTATTTATTTTATTTCTTAATATATTTTTTTTCTTTTTATTCTTTTTATTTTTTATTTTTTTATTTTTTTTTATTATTAATTTATTTTATTATTTCTTTATTTTATTTCTAAAAATATATTTTCTCTATTTAATTTTTTCTTTATTTTATTTCTTAATTTATTATTATTTCTTTATTTTTATTACTCTTTAATTTTTCTTTATTTTATTCCTTAATTTATTATTTATTTATTTTTATTATTTTATTATTTTTTTCCTTATTTTATTTTTTAATATATCATTTCTTTTTTTGTATTTCTTTTTTCTTTTTTTATTTCCTAATATATGATTTATTCATTTTTATTTTATTTATTTTTCTTTATTTTATTTCATATGTTTTATTTATTGGTCTTGCTGATCTTTTTTCATTATTTGTTTTTAAACTTTTTTTTTTATCCTTTAATGTTTTGCTTTATTGTTCTCTTTTTTATTCATGTATTTTTTTTATTTTGGCAGCTTTTTTTTTTCTTTTTTTATGTTGTTTTTTTTTGCTTTTTACAATTGTTGTTATTGTTTTTTATTTAATAATTAATTTATTAGTTTTTTCTCTGATATTGCTGTTTTTCTTCTTGTTCTTTTTTACTTGTACTTCTCTTTTTTCTTCTGTGCTGTCTTTTCTTTTGTTCCCGTTTCTTTTCTTATTATTTCATATGTGTATTTTATCTCATATTTATTGCTAAACATCTTAATTTTATCTTTTCATAAAGTTGTGTGTCTTTTTGTCATTCTTTTTATTTATTTTTTGTATTTTTTTTATTTGTCATCTATTGGTATTTTTTGTTTAATTTTCTAGTTGGAATTCTTGCTTCACATTTTTTACATTTTTATTTATTCTTATTGTATTTTTCAACCAGTATTTTATACTTTTAAATTTACAATCTGTTCTTATTTTTTTTTCTAAATCTTTACTGTCCTGTTATTTTACTGTATACTATTTTTTTGCTTTTTTGTTGTTCTTCTTACACTTCTAACTTTCTTGTTGTTGTCCTACTGATCTTATAGATCATCCAGATCAGATCATACAGATCATCTTTATTTAATAAGCCTTTACTTAATTGTGTCTTTTGAGCACCTGACTAGGCTGGTACCAAAGCTAAAGCTTAGCCGTTGCTGTGACACCCATGATTTTTAATTTTTTTAAGAAGGCAGAGAAGCCAGAATTGCTATTTTTCAGTCCGAGAAACAAACGCATGCTGTTGTGCAAGTTTTCCAGTTATTTTTCTTACCTTATTGTTGCATAATGCAGGTTAAACTTTAAGTTCAACATTAATATTCCCAGAATCTGAATCAGTTTTGTTTAAGCCGTTAAATCTTTTCTTTAGGTTTTATTTTCTGCCCGGGAACACAGCAAAATGTGGCGGAAAATGACTGTTTAAATATTTAGCATCTCTGAGACAGTGGAAACATCAGGTTGAGGAGGATGGTGTTGGTTATTAGGAGGCGTTTGGCTGTGGGCAGATGTGGGCAGATGTAAATTTAAACAGCAGGCAGGAGGGTTTTACTTCAGTGGTATGGATCTGTGCAGAATCCTCTCTCTGCAGAGTGAAATACACTTTGATATGGGAGGTGTTTGATGTTGGCAGAGGAATGCAGTAATGCTAGCCATGCCAGCTTATTCCCACTGTGCTGCCCACTAACACAGGCACGGATCCAGGACCCATTTATGTACTGTATGGCAGGGGAGAGGGACCGAGGGCAGACAGATAAAAGAGATGCAGGCTGACAGGATCTCATCATTTTAGTGAGGGTCAGCTCCAGAAATATTAAAGATGGATAAGGTGTGGCCTAGTGGTTTAGGTACTGACTAATAATCAAAAGGGCCCAAGAGCAGCAACCTTTTGATTACTAGTCCAGTACCTAACTTAACCCTCAATTGCTCAGACTGTACTGTAAGTCTGACTACTAAAACTGAATAGAGGTTGAATCCTGCAGCAGAAAATCCTGAACCAAATCTATTGTGGCTTAATAACAAGGCAGGTTCAGTTCATTTCTCTATACAGAGACGTACAAGATGGTAGCTCATTAAATATTGACAGTTAATTGGCCGGATTGGAGTTTTTTTTTCTTTATTTTATTTCTTAATTTATTATTTATTTATTTTTATTATTCTATTAAATTTTTCTTTATTTCATTTCTTAATATATTATTTATTTATATTCATTATTTTTATTTTTTCCTTATTTTATTTTTTAATATATTATTTATTCTTTTTATTCTTTTTATTTTTTCTTTATTTTATTTCTTAATATATTATTTATTTTTATTCATTTTATTTTTTCTTCATTTTATTTCTTAATATATTATTTATTTATTTTTATTATTTATATTTTTTCTTTATTTTATTTCTTAATATATAATTTATTTTATTCTTTTTATTTTTTTCATTTTATTTCTTAATGGATTATTTATTTATTTTTATTGTTTTTATTTTTTCTTCATTTTATTTCTTAATATATTATTTATTTATTTTTATTATTTTTATTTTTTCTTTATTTTATTTCTTAATATATTATTTATTTTATTATTTTTATTTTTTCTTCATTTTATTTCTTAATATATTATTTATTTTATTGTTATTATTTTTTTTTTATTTTTTTTCTTAATATATTATTTATTTCTTTTTATTCTTTTTATTTTTTCTTCATTTTATTTCTTAATATATTATTTATTTATTTTTATTCTTTTTATTTTTTCTTTATTTTATTTCTTAATATATTGTTTATTTTTATTCTTTTTATTTTTTCTTCATTTTATTTCTTAATATATTATTTATTTCTTTTTATTCTTTTTATTTTTTCTTTATTTTATATCTTAATACATTATTTCTTTTTATTCTTTTTTTTTTTTTTCATTTTATTTCTTAATAGATTATTATTTTTTTTATATATATTTATATTTATTTATTTATTAATATTATGTTCTATTTATTGCCCTTGCTGATCTTTTTGTCTATACAGAGATGTACAAGGTGGTAGCTCATTAAATATTGACAATTAATTGGCCGGATTAGAGTCAAGGTGGATGAGGTCCAACAGTCAGCTAGAGTTTTTTCACATACTTGCTGTGTTTTATCTATATATTTCTTCAAGAAACTCCCCAAGGAGCACAGCTAGAACATCTAACACTTCATTCTTTCACCCTGAACTTTTGGATGCCCTATATTTCTACAGCCCCAAATCAGAAAAAGTTGGTACAGCATAGCAGAGTTTCTTACATTTACTTTGACTTTTATTTGAGATATTTAATGTTTTATTTGCTCAACTTCATTTCATTTATTAATAAACATCCATTCCTGCATTTCAGACCTGCAACACATTCCCACAAAAGTTGGGACGGTAAAGCATTTACCACTTTGTAATGTCACCATTCCTTTTCACCACACTTAATAGACATTTTGGCACTGATAATACCAAGCGATTTAGTGTTTCAGCTTTTATTTTGTCCCATTCTTCTTGCAAACATGTCTTAAGATGGGGTCGTCGTTGTCGCATTTTTTGTTTTAAAGTTCTCCACGCATTCTCTATTGGGGACAGGTTAGGACTGCAGGCACGCCAGTCCAGTACCCTCTTCTTCTGCAGCCATGCCTTTGTAATGTGTGCAGCATGTGGTTTTGCATTGTCTTGTTGAAAAATGCAAGGACGTCCCTGGAAAAGACGACGTCTTGAAGGCAGCATGTTGCTCTAAGATCTCAATGTACTTTACTGCATTAATGCTGCATCACAGAAGTGTAAATGACCTTTACCAAGGGCACTGACACAGCCCCATACCATGACAGACCCTGGCTTTTGGACTTGTTGCTGATAACAGTCTTGATGGTCTGATTCATCTGACCACAATACACGTTTCCAGTGTGTGATGGTCCATCCTAGAAACCTCCGAGCCCAGAGAAGTCGATGCCGCTTCTGGACATGGTTCAAATAAGGCTTCTTTTTTGCACAGTAAAGTTTTAAGTGACATTTGTGTATGTAACTCTGTATTGTAGTGCTTGATAAAGGTTTGCCAAAGTAATCCCTCACCCATGTGGTCATATCAGCTATTGTTGAGTGGTGGTTCTTGATGCAGTGCCGTCTGAGGGATGGAAGATCACGGGCGTTCAGGTTAAGCTTGCACCCTTGGCCTTTACGCACTGAAATTCCTCCTGATTCCTTGAATCGTTTAATGACATTATGCACTGTAGAGGGAGAAATATGCAAATACCTTCCAATCTTTCTTTGAGGTCCATTTGTTGACAAACTGGAGATCCTCTGATCATCTTTGCTCATCAAAGACTCCCCCCGTCCCAAATGCAGGAATAGATGTTTATTAATAAATGAAATTAAGTTGAGCAGATAAAACATGAAATATCTCAGGTTCATCCTGTCTGTAATGAAATAAAAGTCAAAGTAAATGTAAGGAAGACTGCATTTTTTTTTTATTTGCATTTTTCGTACTGTCCCAACTTTTTCTGGTTTGGGGTTGTAATAACACACACATTGCTCTGCATGTTAAAAATTTATTATATTTATTTGTAAATAATTTTCCCAGTTTAAAATTCCCTACACTGCTCTTACTGCTTTTCTATTTCATCTATTCATTTGTACTCGTTCTCAAGAGGTTTTAAATAGCCGCCCTTAGGGACGTTCCTTCGAAATACTTTAATTATTCTGTTTAATCGCCTGGCTCTTTGTCTTTCTTACCCTGTCACGACCAAACGAGCGAGAAAAAATAGCACGCAGGGGTAACTAAGCAGGGCGGTTTGTAATAATTCAGTAATAATACACAGACTCAGACCTTCATCGGTATCTGAGTAGGCACCGAATGCAGTTTAATGGACAGACGGTCGCGATCCAATCTGTGTTACAGATTTGGAACGCGGCCTTCTGTTTGGCAGTTCGACTTGCTGGCATGGTGACATCGTAACAGCAGGGCCGGCGTCAGGTGGCGAGCGACGGGCAGCCTCGTCTCGCCTTCTCTGATCTGCCCTAATCCGGTCTTGTCAAAAAACGTTGACGCATTGAAGTGCATCCTGGGAATTAACGCAGATCGGACAGTGTGGTGCGTCAGATGTCACGTCCCCGGGCCCTAATTTATTTAGGACCAAAATAAACCACTAATTTGAACTTGCAGCCGGAAAGATTTTGGGTAGCTAGCGGGTATGTTTTGCATGAATTACGAAAAACAATTGCACAAATGATGACGCAAAAAATCCCTCTTAAAGAACAACAAAGTCCTACAGATTAAATTAAAAGTTAAAGTGATTTCTGCAACTAGTGGCGCCCCCTAGCAGGTACAATTGGCAGCAGACCAAATTGGCAACTAAGATTACAGTTGATGATGGTGGGTTCTTACAGCAGTGAAATAGCTGAAGAACAAAGAACAGAACTATTGGCCTCCCTTTATACTGCTCCAGTCACATCACACTGGTATAGAAGCACTTTGATGTTCTACAATTACTGACTGTAGTCCATCTGTTTCTCTACATACATAATTTTTAGCCTGCTTTTACCCTGTTCTTCAATGGTCAGGACCACCACAGAGCAGAGCAGGTATTATTTAGGTGGTGGATCATTCTCAGTACTGCAGTGACACTGACATGGTGGTGGTGTGTTAGTGTGTGTTGTGCTGGTATGAGTGGATCATACCGTGTCCACTCTCTGTCCACTCTACTAGAAACTCCTACCTAGTTGGTCCACCTTGTAGATGTAAAGTCAGAGACGATCGCTCATCTATTGCTGCTGTTTGAGTCGGTCATCTTCTAGACCTTCATCAGTGGTCACAGGACGCTGCACACGGGTGCTGTTGGCCGGATGTTTTTGGTTGGTGGACTATTCTCAGTCCAGCAGTGACAGTGACAGCATTGCTGTGTCTGATCCACTCATACCAGCACAACACACACTAACACACCACCACCATGTCAGTATCACTGCAGTGCTGAGAATGACCCACCTCCCAAATAGTACCTGCTCTGTAGTGGTCCTGTGGGGGTCCTGACCATTGAAGAACAGCATGAAAGGGGCTAACAAAGCATGCAGAGAAACAGATGGACTACAGTCAGTAATTGTAGAATTACAAAGTGCTCCTATATGGTAAGTGGAGCTAAATGTCCACAGTGTGTGTAGAAACAAGGAGGTGGTTTTAATGTTATGGCTGATCAATGTATGTACATTTAAACAGTGAGGTATTTAAACCCAACAACACTGCACACACTCAGTGTCAGTCATGGTGGTTTTAGCATTATTCTCTGTGGCTGTTTGGCTGCCAGCTGAACTGCTGCGATGCACAATGTGGATAAAATAATAATGATGCTCGATTACCCGAATATGCTCACATTTTGGATGCCGGAGGACAATGATCCAGAATCATGAAATTGCAAAATTGGGTTAAAATTAAGCTTTTGGATTGTTTGTTTTTTCCAAATTTCTGACCTCAGTTGTATTAACATGTGTGGGTTGTACTAACACGTCAAGTCCGTGCCAGAAAACGAATACAATTGATTTACTCAATTAGAATTAATTCTGCAAGTTAGAAACTTACTCGTGGCAGCGCATTAATCTCTGCTGATTAATAAAAGGAGCTGAGGAAAATGTAGTGAAATGTTTATAATATTTATACATAAAAATGCTTTATGTGTGCTTAATTTTGACCCAGCAAATCCTAGAAAACCAAATACGTGTGTGTTTAACTCATCAGAAAAACACTTGCAGAAATTGTTGAAATCCCAAGAATACCATGTCATGTGACTACATTTACTAGTATACTATGTAAACTTTTTACTTGTACTCACTTCTACGAATCCAAGTGCAGATGCCACAATAAATGCTTGAATTGTTATATTTTGGCTCATCCAAACCCTTACAAACACACTGAGGGTCGGATGTACTAAGCCCATCCCAATATGTTAAAACAACAGTCACCTCAAAAGAGTCATGTGACATTGATGTGACATTAAAATCTGAACGTTAATGCTTGTGTTATTCGACTTGTCTGACTTGTCTGGGGTGCTGGAGCCTATTCCAGCTTTTCAATGGGCACAAGGCACACAGTAACACCCTGGAAAGGGCGCCAGTCCATCGCAGGGCAGACACACATACACACATACAAACACACCCATTTACCTATAGGGCAATTCAGTGTCTCCAATTAACCTGACTGCATGTTTTTGGACTGTGGGAGGAAACCGGAGCTCCCGGAGGAAACCCACGCAGGAACAAGGAGAACATGCAATCTCTGAACAGAAAGGACCCGGACCGCCCCGCCTGAGGATCGAACTCAGGACCCTCTTGCTGTGAGGCGACAGTGCCGCCCGAGTAAAACACATTTTGTTGCAGGGCTGTTTTGGCAGCAAAAGTGGGACCAACACAATATCAGGAAGGTGGTCATAATGTTATGCCTGGTTAGTGTACATCCAGACAATAAAATTCTGATACAATTTTAGCTGAAGTTTAAATTTACATACAACATATTTTACATCGGAGCTCAAAAAGTTTTACAGAGTCCAAGCAAGTGATTTCTTGGCTGTGTCCCAAATTGCATTTGATTACTATCACTTTGCTTACTATGGTGAATTTCATGACATATAGTGAAGCTTAAAGAGTTTGGTTCCACCCTAGCAAGACTTCATCAATCTTTAAACTCTCACTAATCTTGCTAACACGGTGGTACAGAGTATGTGTGGGCCATACAATGGTGCACGTAGGTGTTGATCAGATCACTCGCATGTCCTCACCGCAACTGTTTTGTTTGTCGCTTGTCGTTTCCAGCATTCCTGGCTCAGCGGTGTGTGCTTTCGACATGCAGCAGCTGGCACGGGTGTTCGAAGGCCGGTTCAAGGAGCAGAAGACTCCGGAATCGATCTGGACCCCTGTGCCTGAGGAGCTAGTTCCCAAGCCCAGGTAACTACATAACTTACATAAGGCTATGTAAAGCTTGTTTGACTGGAGAGTGTCAGAACCTTTAACACCTCTAATTTTTGGGATTTGTGTGAGTGTGAGAGGAAGAAACTGTAATATATAGAAAAACTTCCACCTGGAGCGGATTAACATTCAAGAGGTTCAGATGACTGTTGATCAACAGGAACCAACACAATGATATTACAGAACCATTACCACCGCTAATTTTAAGATTTGTGTGAGTGTGAGAGAAAGAAACTGTAATATATAGAAAAACTTCCACCAGGTGCTGGAGCCTATCCCAGCTTTTCAATGGGAGCAAGGCACACGGTAACACCCTGGACGGGGCGCCAGTCCATTGCAGGGCAGACACACATACACACTCATACACACACCCATTCACCTATAGGGCAATTCATGGACTGCATGTTTTTGGACTGTGGGAGGAAACCGGAGCTCCCGGAGGAAACCCACGCAGACACGAGGAGAACATGCAAACTCTGCACAGAAAGGACCCGGACCAGTTCGATCCACCTGGGGATCGAACCCAGGACCCACGGTGGCTCAGTGGGCTCGATCCCCAGACGGGGCCGGTCCGGTCCGGGTCCTTTCTGTGTGGAGTTTGCATGTTCTCCCCGCGTCTGCGTGGGTTTCCCCCACTGCGGGAGCTCTGGTTTCCTCCCACAGTCTGAAAACATGCAGTCAGGTTAATTGGAGACACAGAATTGCCCTAAAGGTAAATAGATGTGTGTATGAGTGTGTGTGTGTGTGTCTGCCCTGGATGGACTGGCGCCCTGTCCAGGGTTTTACTGTGTGCCTTGCGCCCATTGAAAAGCTGGGATAGGCTCCAGCACCCCCTATGACCCTAATTGGATAAGCGATTAAGACAGTGAGTGAGTGAGTGAGTAATAAAATTGCTTGTATAAACCTGTTAGCAGTTCAATAATTAGAATGGATGTCCACATACTTTTGTCCACTTGGTATACATGCAACATTCTGAGTTCAACCGTAAGATTTAAAGTGGTTCGAGATGTGATGCGAATGAGGTCAGGAACTCCTCGGAGCAGTATCCGTCTCTCCTGTGGATGCGGGTTGACGGGAAGCTGACGGAGCTCCGTGGGGCATTTATATCGTGGTCAATTTGGTAAAGTAATGGATCATACCATGCAGAGATGAGACTCACTAGGAAATTACAAAATCACAGTATGATAAGCACATTTTTGATATGTCTGAAATTGGCAGGCACACCTAAAGGGTCTGGTGCCACCATGGAATAATGGGTCCACTCACGGCCACTCACTATAATCAATACAGAGCACACACACACACACAGAGAACATGCAAAACATGTCAGAAGTTGGTTATATTTAGTTCTTATGATGTCTTGTGTGTGTGTAGGCCTGGAGGTTGTGCAGTTCAGGGCTCCAGATACAGCTCTTCCACCTCGTTCCCTGACGAGGTGTTGAATTTCATAAAGACTCATCCCCTCATGGACGAGGCCGTCCCTCTGCTGGGACACAGACCCTGGATAATCAAAACAATGGTCAGGTGAGTACAGGGTGTCCACTAAGATTTTGACATGCTCGCTACACTACAAGGTCCAAAGTAAGGTGGCCAAAATAACAGAAACGAAATAACGAATGAAAGACACAAAAACATCCACAGCCCGCAATGGAAAAAGCAGATAGAACAGGGATAGCGCAGAACTGAAAGAACTGAAAAAAGGAAAGATAGGGAACCCTTAGAACCAGCCAGGACCGAAAATGCACAAGCAGCACCCCGACCTCACCAACTGCTGCAGCCTGTGAATTAAATGGAATTTATGGACGGGGTTGGTCTCCCAGGGCTGTTCCATAATGAGTGCAACACTGGGTAAGTTCCCAGAAAGAGATAAGCATGCTGGCATCAGACCAAGCAGCCTGGTTAAAGAGAAAAGCAGGTTTGCCAACAAATGAGCTGGCAAGTCTGAGAGGAAGAAACTGTAATATATAGAAAAACACCCACCTGGAGCAAATGAACATTCATGTCAATCAAAAGGAACCAACACATCGATCATCTGAGCCTCCATGGCCCTTCTGCTGGCTAAAAATGGCAATGCAGAAGGACACGACTCCAATGCGACTCGCTATTGAACTCATTAGGCAGCTGAGCCACATTACACATAAGTGTTTTAATCAAAATCTTAGTGGATTCAGATCCACATACGTTTTTGATTGGATTTTATACTCAAAAGTATTTAGACCCTGTATTCATTCATTGTAGAAGCCGCTTTTAGCAGCAATTAAATCTGCAAAACTGTTGGATACATCTATACAAGCATTGCACAGATGGATCTGGGCAGTTTTTAATTTTTTTTATAGCAGATTCTGAAGCTTTGTCTGTTGTAAGCAAATAAGAAACAAAAGTAAGCACAGAATGGAGGTTCCAAAGTCCAACACCTCATGTGATTGACTAGAGCAGCATAAAGAGATGCCCATAGTTCTTTTTGTTCTTCAGCTCTTCCACTGCTGTAGGAATCCACAATCGTGATAATCTATTTTTCCCTGACAGCACTTTGAAGGACGTTTTTTTAATGGACGTTCTATTAAAATGATCAGAGCTATCAAACTTATTGTTAAATCAATACACAGTCCTGGATTATTGAACGCTACTTTAATGCCCTGTTATTAGATGTGTCAAGGTGGGGGAAATAAGCCAGCTTACCAACAGACTTATATTCGTTGTTAGGTGTTATGAAGGTCGGTTATAATTGATTTGAGATTTTTAAGGTGAGGTAGGTCAGTACACTGACATTGGGTATAAAAAACATGCCAACTAGCAGTTCTTCAGCGTTGTGCTTTCATGCTCTCTTATATCTGAAGCCGTGCATTTCTTTAGTGTGAAGTTCGACGGCTATTAGATGCCACCCGAGGCACAGTGTGGTACAGATTTCAGAAATCGTGGGCAGGTGATGCAGCCTTGCTAATGCCAGCGTGATGAAACCTGTCATGCGTATAGCCCTTACTAACCATGTAAGAATGTAGATGAAATTGTAAATCAGAGCTTGAAAAGTGCTGCCCAGAGCAATCTGACAGCTATTTGCTCCTCAGCCTCGGTGTGTTATAAAAAGTGGGGGTGAAACTTTTGGAATATAAGAATGAGCTTATTTAGTCAGCTAAATTGTGATTGAAATGCTTTCAGGGGTGAAAAATGTCGTAATGCTTCCTATGAATACAAATGTTGTCTTTATTAGGCATCAGAAGTTGATTTAAATTCCCATAAATAATGTGACCTTAAGATTATTCTAAGAAGGACACTCTCGTTTGTGTAGGTGAGAAGGCTGTGTCCCAATTTTTACAGTTTAGATTACATATAATATCATTGCAGACTCATAACTCAGTTATTTTAATGAGTTATATACCGTGGGAATGTTTGGTTTTACTGTTGGGAAGGATCTGTAGTAAATTGTGCTGGCATGGCTTAAGTGTACTTCTGTTGGATCAATGAGCCTTGGCCGCCCATCACCCTGTCGCCAACTGCGTTGTGCTTCCTCTCTACTGGTGCTGACCCCTGCCCCGATTGAGGAGAGCGAACTGACACGTGAGCAGTAGCCGACTGCATCTTTTCACCTGCACGAGGCGAGTTCATATGCGGATCAGCCTTGTGCACGGAGAGCCACACCCTGATCAACACATTATTCCTCTACTCTCATAATTTGCTCAGTTGTAAGGATTTGCCCTATCCGGCTCCAATACCTGGATCCCAGCTCTGGTGTGCTAGCGTGTTTTATCCACTTTTGATAGATAATGAACACTGCAGACCGGGAACACCCCACAAGAGCTGCAAGTTTGGAGATGCTCTGACCCAGTCGTCTAGACGTCACAATTTGGCCCTTGTCAAACTCGCTCAAATCCTCACGCTTGATCATTTTTTCTGCTTCTAACATAAACTTTGAGGATAAACTTTTCACTTGCTGCCTAATATATCCAACCTACTAACAGGTGCCGTGATGAAGAGATAATAAGAAGTGGTCATAATGTTATGCCTGGTCGGTCTATATACATATATAATGAAATATTAAATTGTGGTCATAATGTTATGCCTGGTCGGTCTATATACATATATAATGAAATATTAAAAACGTATTTACGTTGGTTTAAATGCATACTTACATCATTGTATTAAACTTACTCCCAGGTACCAGCTGAACACCATGGTTGTTGATACGGAGGCGGGTCCACACCAGAACCGTACTGTAGTGTTTCTTGGGTCTACCAGGGGCACTGTTTTAAAATTCCTCATCACTCCTGGTAGAGACAACATTTTCTCCAGTACCAATGTCTTTCTGGAAGAATTAGAGGGCTATAACCCTGAGAGGTAAGAAATACACTCATATTAACATACAACCCCAAATCAGAAAAAGTTGGGATAGTATGGAAAATGTAAATAATACAAAAAACACAGAGTTTCTTACATTTACTTTGACTGTAAATCATTGCAGACGTTTTGGTACCGAGGAGACCAAGTGATTTAGTGTTTCAGGTTTTATTTTGTCTCATTCTTCCTGCAAACACGTCTTGCAGGCACGCCAGTCCAGTACCCGTACCCTCTTCTTCCACAGCCATGCCTTTGTAATGTGTGCAGCATGTGGTTTTGCATTGTCTTGTTGAAAAATGAATGGACGTCCCTGGAAAAGATGACATCTTGAAGGCAGCATGTTGCTCTAAGATCTCAATGTACTTTTCTGTATTAATGCTGCATCACAGAAGTGTTAATGACCTTTACCAAGGGCACTGACACACCCCATACCATGACAGACCCTGGCTTTTGGACTTGTTGCCGATAACAGTCTGGAATGCTGATTCATCTGACCACAATACACGTTTCCGCTGTGTGATGGTCCATTTTAGATGCCTCAGAGCCCAGAGAAGTCGACGCCACTTCTGGACATGGTTAACATAAGGCTTCTTTTTTGCACAGTAAAGTTTTAAGTGTCATTTGTGTATGTAACTCTGTATTGTAGTGCTTGACAAAGGTTTGCCAAAGTAATCCCTCACCCATGTGGTCATATCAGCTATTGTTGAGTGGCGGTTCTTGATGCAGTGCCGTCTGAGGGATCGAAGATCACAGGCATTCAGGTTAAGCTTGCACCCTTGGCCTTTACGGACTGAAATTCCTCCCGATTCCTTGAATCGTGTAATGATATTATGCACTGTAGTGGGAGAAATATGGAAATCCCTTCCAATCTTTCTTTGAGGTTCATTGTTTTTAAACATTTCAATCATGTTCTCACACATTTGTTGACAAACTGGAATCACATCAATATTTAGTTTCTTCACATCATTACTAGCCCTAAATTGCCCCCCGTCCCAACTTTTTTTGGAATGTGTTGCAGGCCTGAAATGCAGGAATGAATGTATATTAACAAATGAAATGAAGTTGAGCAGATAAAACATGAAATATCTCAGGTTCATCCTGTCTGCCATCAAATAAAAGTCAAAGTAAATGTAAGGAACACTGCATTTTTATTTTGTTAGCATTTTCCATGCTGTCCCAACTTTCTGATTTGGGGTTGTATTTGTGTAAGTGTTAAGCAGTGTTTCCAGTATATCTTATAAACATAATGTAATATGTTTTTGGGTTGTGTAGGTGCGGCGATGACTCCATACAGGCCCGCACGCCACTCTCTCTCACCCTGGACAGACACAGTCACACCCTTCTGCTTGCCTTCCACTCCTGTTTGGTGAGGCTGCCCGTAGCCCGGTGCCAACTGCATTCGCGCTGTATGAAGTAAGTACTCGCATTCTATCTCTTTTAAACAGCACCCCCTGTTTTTAATGTCCCAATTTTTCTCTGCTTCTGCAAAATAGCTTTTGCTTTATCGGTGTCTGAAATCCTTCTGATATAAACCACACATTTACACACACACACACACACACACAGTTATACACACACTTTTTGTGGTCTGTTCCTGTATGCTAGCCTTGGCACAAGCCTGAGCAAGTCTTATTGATTCACCTTCTTAATGTTTCTTGCTGGTTAATTGCCTTTTAGCCCTGGTTTTAATGAAACTCCTGCACAGCATGCTTGTGAGTCTGCTCTTTCCAAACCCAGAACATTTTTGCTGCAGTACTATAGTACTTGATGTGGTATATTTACATGCTGGCTGGATGCTTTTTATATTTAAAGTGGCATACAATTAAAACACAACACTACATTTATGCTGTTCCACCTTAAAATTAACCATAGAAGTCTAAGCGTATTTAGTAGTAGGAAGAACATATATAAGGTAGATAAGGAAAGCATTTTATCAGCTCCACTTACCATATAGAAGCACTTTGTAGCTCTACAATTACTGACTGTAGTCCATCTGTTTCCCTGCATGCTTTGTTAGCGCCCTTGTTCACCCTGTTCTTCAATGGTCAGGACCCCCACAGGACCCCCACAGAGCAGGTATTATTTGGGTGGTGGGTCATTTTCAGCACTGCAGTGACACTGACACGGAGGTGGTGTGTTAGTGTGTGTTGTGCTGGTATGAGTTTTTAAACACCTCACTGTCACTGCTGGACTGAGAATAGTCCACCAACCAAAAATATCCAGCCAACAGCGCCAGGTGGGCAGCATCCTGTGACCACTGATGAAGGTCTAGAAGATGACCAACTCAAACAGCAGCAATAGATGAGAGATCGTCTCTGACTTTACATCTACAAGGTGGACCAACTAGGTAGGAGTGTCTAATAGAGTGGACAGTGAGTGGACACGGTATTTAAAAACTCCAGCAGTGCTGCTGTGTCTGATCCACTCATACCAGCACAACACACACTAACACACCACCACCATGTCAGTATCACTGCAGTACTGAGAATGATCCACCACCTAAATAATACCTGCTCTGTGGTGGTCCTGTGGGGGTCCTGACAATTGAAGAACAGCATGAAAGCAGGTTAAAAAAGAATGCACAAAGTACAAATGGACTACAGTCAGTAATTGTAGAACTACAAAGTGCTTCTATATGGTAAGTGGAGCTGATAAAATAAACAGTGAGTGTAGAAACAAGGAGGTGGTTTTAATGTTATGGCTGATCAGTGTATAAAGTGTTCATGAAAATTGCCGAGACATTTGGGACAACGTGTGTTAGCAGCAGTTCCCTATGGAGCCATTTTTAACGTCTATTCAAACCAATATATATGCAGTTCAGTCCCGTGCTAAAGCTAGCTCGCAGGGACAGGCCAGTAAATTCCTAGCGCTATCTTTAGATTAGGTTGTACTTCACCTTGCAGTAGGGCACAAACCTGCAGCAAGAGCATGTGTGTGACTAAAACCGAGATTACACCTAAATCACAGGGGCAGCACATAAACGCCCGGTGAGTTTGCATTACCGGTTCCCAACTGACTGCTGCAGGATCTTTTCAATGACGCCGGTCTAGGTCACATTCTGAGCTGCTAATAGCTGATAATGCAAAAGCAGAGATTTGTTGATTTATTTATTTTTCATCGATTCATTGAATCATTTAATGCATGCGCGAAAGCTCAGACACCCACAAACATATTACACAAAGCATTAAATAATCTAAACTGAATGTTATTAAAGTTAAAGTTATTCATTTAAATGTTATTGAAAGTTATTTGAATTGATGTAACAGGTTTACCCACCAAAACAAATTATTTAAGGCAGTTGAAGCCTAGTGGTTAAGTTACTGGACTAATAAGCAAAAGGTTGCTGGTTCAAGCCCCACCACTTCAGTTGCTTAGACAATATATACTGTCACTGTAATGTAAATGTATCAAAACAATTACTCAGTGGTTAATGTACTGGACTAGTTATAGAAAGGTCACTGGTTCAAGCCCCACCACTGCCAGGTTGCTACTGTTGAACCCTTGACAATGCCTTTAAGCTTTAGTTGCTTAGACAATATATACAGTCAAAGTAAGTATAATTGATGGGAAAGACGATGTAAATTAAGTGGTAAATTAAAAAATTTTCATGTTTACAACACAATTAAATCGGAAAGTGTAAACATTGGAAATCTTTAGATTTTATTTTTTATTTTTAAGTTTTAAGAGAATTAACAATTTCTTGCGCTTTACACAATCTACTAACTTTTCTGGGAATTTTGTTTGTTATTTAGTTATTTAGATTTTTCTTTAACTAAATAACATTTTAAGTATAGCTTTTTATATTTGCATATATGGTTAAATATTTGCATTAGCTGGCATTTTTAAAAGACAAAATTATGGCTAAATATAATTTTAAGTGAAGTGAAATAATGTAATACACAATTCATGTCATATACACTAATGTTTTGACCTTTTTAGTGCTAATAATAAAGCTACTGTGTTGTTTTGCTGTGCAGGAACTGCATCTCCTCGAGAGATCCTTACTGTGGTTGGACCAGAGGAAGCACATGTTCTCTCCTTAGACCTGGAACCAGGTGAGCCCAAGCATACACTGTATAGTCAGCTCCAGAATTATTAGCAACCCGGGTAAATATGTAAATAAGTACATAAATTTACCATTTGATGTTCTTCTGAAGCTGACATTACACTAAATGATCAGTAGGTAATTTTAGGGAACAGGAACTTATTCGAGCTCTTTTGTTTTGTTTTGCGGGTTGTTATACAGGTTACCGTTTGTGCAGGACGTCGAGTATGGAAACACCACACATCTTGGAGACTGTGATGGTAAGTGTTGAAGATTTATTGCTGTAAATTACATGGATAAGAGATATGTAACAAATGCATTTGTCTAGCTATGCAGAAAGCAGATGTCCGGATGATCCCATAGAAGCAGGCCAGACCAGGCGCTTTAAAGATAAAATAACATTTTGGCTGTGTTCCAAACCACATTCTACTATATAATATATTATGTTGGATGCATGGGTGGATGGATGGATGGATGGATGGATAAATGCATGAATAAATGCATGGATGGGTAAATGGATGGATGAATGAATTAATGGATAGATGGATGGATGGATGGATGGATGGGTAAATGGATGGATGGATGAATGGAGGAATGAATTGATGGATGAATGGATGAATGAATTAATGGATGGATGGATGGATGGGTAAGTAAATAGATGGATGGTCCCATGGATGGTCCACATTCTACTATATAATATTTTAAATATGTTGGATGGATGGATGGATGGATGGATGGATGGATAAATTAATAGATGGGTAAATGGATGGATGGATGGGTAAATGGATGGATGGATAAATAGATGGATGGTCCCATGGATGGTCCACATTCTACTAAATAATATATTAAATATGTTGGATGGATGGATGGATGGATGGATTAATAGATGTATAAAAGGATGGATGGATGGATGGATAAATGGATAGATAGATGGATGGATGGATAGCTAATTAGCCAACTCTAGTTTAAATATTTCTGTTTACCTCAACAAATCCAAGTGATTCATCTGTGAAAATGTACCAACATTTCTGTGATAGCAGATCAGCTAACTTGCCATTTTTCTGAGGACCTCGGGCTTATCTTACCTTTAAATCAACACTATTAATATATACTATTTAAATCTTGATTTGCCTGCATGAATTCTCTGTTATTTGTTTAATGGAACCCTTTGCTATTAAACTGCAAATATACAGAGCTTGCTAGATGGTGCAATAACTTATAAACTAAAGGTAGAGGGTTGGCATAAAAGAACCATAAAATAAACCCCCTAAAGAACTTTTACTTCTTTTTACAATGGAGTATAAGCTGTAATCCCTCCATGACCGTTACTACACACTCGCTTGTGGCAAAAAAGACTGCTACTGCAGTACCTCATGCCTCACACGGGAAAGTCTGATAGGGTCCAGTGATTAACATGGGACTGTATCGTACACGACACGGCGGTTGCTACATCTGGTGTAAAATAGGGGTTGTGCCTTTTTACGTTCGCAATATTTTATTGTGCCACCAACATAACATCTAGGGCTCCCGTTAGACCCAAAATAAACAAAATTACAGAGGGTCTGACTTCCACTTTACCTTAGTTCACATTGTCAGGCCTTTGTTAGATGAGAGAACCCTGTACAGGCCTTTTACCTCTGACAGCAGTCTACGGGAAGATGGATTAGCCACTACAGAGAAAGACAGAGACGGAGAGAAAGAAAGATGCAAAGAGGATAGAAGAGGGGGACGCAAATTACCTTGGAGGAATTAAAGATAGGGTCACGATTTTTAAAGCAGAACACTTTTATGAACACAAGTTATGACAAGCTGTTAACAACATATGGAAATGAAGCTGACTTTAACATCTGTAGGAACAGCAGACTGTTTGCCATATTGGAAAGTGCATTGCAAAAAAAACCCTGGAACGCTGATTCATCTGACCCCAATACACATATCCACTGTGTGATGGTCCATCTTAGATGCCTCAGAGCCCAGAGAAGTTGACGCCGCTCCTGGACATGGTTAACATAAGGCTTCTTTTTATGCACAGTAAAGTGTTAAGTGGCATTTGTGCTTGTGACTCTGTATTGACAAAGGTTTGCCAAAGTAATCCCTCACGAATGTGGTTATATCGGCTATTGTTGAGTGGCGGTACTTGATGCAGTGCCGTTCGAGGGATGGAAGATCACGGGTGTTCGGCTTAAGCTTGCACCCTTGGCCTTTACGCACTGAAATTCCTCCCGATTCCCTGAATTGGTTAATAATATCATGCACTGTAGAGGGAGAAAAATGCAAATCCCTTCCAATCGTTCTTTGAGGTACATTGTTTTTAAACATTTCAATCATTTTCACACGCATTTGTTGACAAACTGGAGATCCTCTGATCATCTTTGCTTCTGGATGCTGCTTTTGTACCAAACCATGATTACAATCACCTGTTGATGTCACCTGTTTGGAATCACATCAATATTTAGTTTTTTCGCCTCATTACTAGCCCTAAATTGCCCCTGTCCCAACTTTTTTTGGAATGTGTTGCAGGCCTGAAATGCACAAAAATTACATTTTTCACAAAAATCACAAAAATTACATCAAAGGACTAGGTCCTTTTTTTCCTTCCCTCCCTCTGACGGCTCGACCAACCACTCGACATCCTACAAAGCCTAAATTCCTTTCCACAAAGCCCCGTTTAAGACACAAGCCGCACAAAGCCGGCACGTCCAGCTTCTCTACGTTAGGATTTGTCCCGGATCCAAATCTGTCGGAGCGTTCTGATTCATCTCAGTATCTCATGTAGGAGTGTTAGAACTGGAACAGAACAACAGCGGGGATCTGTATCCAGAGCTTGGAGGGCGCTTGAGCAGAAGGATGTAACTGGTTATCATGCTCAGGTCCTGCTGAGGTGATTACAGAGCCGAGCTAATATCCTCAACGGTTGGAACAACTTCTGAGATCAGCAAGAGACTGAAACTCTCCTACTGTGCTCCTGCTGAACGTTCTCCTGGTCTATATTCAGAAATGGTGACCTGATATACACTTGATTAGTGGGACGTCGGGGTTATGCTTGTACCAACTCCGTTTCCAAAAAAAGTTGTACAACTTGTTGTGGAACAGTCTGAAGCTTGTTTTAACTGACTATCTATCTATCTGTCTGTCTGTCTGTCTGTCCATCCTTCTATCTATCTATTTATCTATCTGTCTGTCTATCTATCTATTTATCTGACTGGCTGGCTGTCTTTTTGTCTGTCTTTCTGGCTGTCTGTCGTTCTGTCTGTTTTTTTATCTATCTATCTATCTATCTATCTATCTATCTATCTATCTATCTATCTATCTATCTATCTATCTATCTATCTATCTATCTATCTATCTATCTATCTATCCATCCATCTGGCTGGCTGTGTGTATGTATATCTATCTTTTTTTCTTTCTGTCTGTCAGCCTGACTTTTTATCTATCTATCTGTCTTTTTGTCTGTCTGTCTAGCTGTCTATCTATCTGTCTGTATGTCTGTTTTTCTGTCAATCTGTCTGTCTGTCTTTCTATCTGTCTGTCTGTCTCTATCTATCTATCTATCTATCTATCTATCTATCTATCTATCTATCTATCTATCTGGCTGGCTGGCTGGCTGTCTATCTTTTTTTCTTTCTGTCTGTCTGTCTTTCTGTCTGTCTGTCTAGCTGTCTATCTATCTGTTTGTCTGTCTGTTGTTCTGTCTGTCTTTCTATCTATCTGTTTGTATGTCTATCTATCTGTCTATCTGCCTGTCTGTTTTTCTATCTATCTATCTATCTATCTATCTATCTATCTATCTATCTATCTATCTATCTATCTATCTATCTATCTATCTATCTATCTATCTATCTATCTATCTATCTATCTATCTATCTATTTGTCTGTCTGTCTATATATATGCCTGTCTGTCTTTTTGTCTGACTATCTGTCTGTCTGTCTATCTTTCTGTCAGTCCATCCATCCATCTATCTGTCTGTCTGTCTGTCTATATATATCTGTCTGGCTGTCTATCTATCTATCTATCTATCTGTCTGTCTGTCTGTCTGTCTGTCTGTTTTTATGTCTGTCTGTCTAGTTGTTATTCTGTCTGTTTTTTCTATCTATGAATATTTTATAAGATACATATTGTAACTGCTTTAACTGATTATTTGTAATGATAATGTAGTTTTATTAGTTATTTAACACAGCTGAGATTCTCTAGATTTAGTGATTTTTAAATCCTTAAACAAGCCGCCTTCCATAATTGGCTCATTTAAATAAACAACAGTAAATAATCAGAATGTCTTTATTTTAGAGTAATGACAAAATGATAAGCCTAAAGTCTTCTTCCTGAATAGAATAGAATCTCTCTGAATTATGTTTGCAGATTTTTTTATACGAAGAGTGTTGTCAAAATAAATTAAAAGCTAATGAGCCAGGCTATTAAGGCTGTACACTGTGCTTCCATTAGGACTTTTCTATAATGGATGCTGCCCCAGACAGGACCATAACCGTGGATTAGCCTGGAGTGTTTGTTTTTCTAATCAACTGCTCGGCCCTGAGACACAAAAATAGAGTAATCAAGAAGTAGCAGACTAGGTTCTTATGAGCGCCGATCCTTAAAACGTACTCATGAGCTTCCTTATTTAAAATTGATTTTAAAATCAATGTATTGCTTTTTAAAGCTCTTGATAGCTTAGTATGTTTAATAGCTAACTAATGTTTTAAATAGAGTTATAGTATCATTAATGCTAGCTTGCTAACGATCCCAAATGTTAAGTAAGCAGGTTTATTTTTTTTAAATGCATTTGGTGGTTAGTTTAAAATATCTGTATTGGTATTCATTACACCTCTCTGAATTCTACTGCATTCTAATGCACTTATCCATCACGGCTAAGATCTGAGTTTAAATCTCAGCTGTACTGTTTCCGGCTAATGTTTTTGACTTAGCGCTGGCTAATTACCCTCATTTAATTACCCAGTTGCATCTTTCCTTTACTGCTGCAGACCCCTACCATGACTGAGAAGGGCTTCATCTAATACACACAAAGGACAGGCATTTTACTTAGATTACAAGATTATTAAATCTGTAACTGTTCAAGTGGCACAACGGTAAAATAAGCTAGCACACCAGAGCTGGGATCTCGAATACATCGTATCGAATCTCAGCTCTGCCATGCGGCAGGGCTGAGCGGCCACATGAATAACGATTGGCCTGTTGTTCATATAGGGGTGGGGTAGTAGTAAGCCAGATAGGGTCTCCTTGTAGCTGGCTGATTGATGAGATTGGAAGGAGTGCGTTGATCAGGGTGTGTCTCTCCGTGCACAAGGCTGATCCACATATGAACTCACCTCGTGCAGGTGAAAAGATGCGATCGGTACTGCACACGTGTTGGAGGCGACGTGTGTCAGTTGCAAAGCTCTTCAGTCAGCAGTGGAGGGTTGTATTGATAAAGGTGAAGCATAACGCAACCAGGGTAATTGGATATGACTAGATTGGGGAGAAAATGGGAGGGGACTGAATCCCATTATTACATGTAAACAGGTAATTTGACGACATTAATCTTACATATTAATTAACAACTACAGACCAAAATAAATCATTTCAGATTGATTTTTACCTTTAATGAGACCTATAATCTGTACAATTCATTTGAAAAACAAACAGAAATAAAAAATATATATACATATAATAATAAAGTTGCATAAGTGTGCACACCCTCTTATTATTGGAGGTGTGGCTGTGTTCAAAATAAACCAATCACAATACACAGTTGCATCTTTCCTCTACTTATGCTGACCCCTGCTATGACCGAGGAGGGCTTCATCTAATACACATATTAAATCAGACATTAGGTTTCAGAAAGTGGTTGCAATTCAAAATATTAATCTTATTATTACATGTAAATGACTCTTTTAAAATTAATATTATATATTTATTAACCACTATATATACGTACTATAAATGTAAAAAAAAATAGACCAAAACTATAATAATAAAGTTGCATAAGTGTGCACCCTCTTATAATTGGGGGTGTGGCTGCATTCAAAATGAACCAATCACATTCAAACTCATGTTAAATAGAAGTCAGTGACACCTGGCATCAATTACAGTGGCTCTGATTAACCCAGTATAAGGCTCAGCTCTTCTAGTAATGCATCTTATAGGAAAAACTATGGTTTGTAAAGAGCTTACAAAGTATAATAGGGATCTCAGTGTTGAAAGGTATCAGACAGGAGAAGGGTACAAGGATTTTCTAGGCTTTACGTCTACCATTGAACACAGTGAAGACAGTCATCAACAAGTTACAGTACAGTGACAGTGGTAGCCTAGTGGGTAGAGCTTTGGGCTATCATTTGAAAGGTTGAGAGTTTGAATCCCTGCTCTGCTTTGCAGCCAGTGTTGGGCTTTTGAGCAAGACCTTTAACGCCCTTGCTTTAACGCTGACCCTGCACTCTGACCCCAGCTCCAAACAGAAAGAGTTTCATTGTACTGTACACCTGTATGTGTATATATGACAAAATAAAGGCATTCTGGTACTTCTGCTATTACAAAAATCTGGCATTTTAACAGTGGTGTAAACAGCGGTGCTTGACCTTACAAATACATAGATTAAATCAAATTACATAATCAGACTAGATAGATAGATAGATAGATAGATAGATAGATAGATAGATAGATAGATAGATAGATAGATAGATAGATAGATAGATAGATAGATAGATAGATAGATAGATAGATAGATAGATAGATAGATAGATAACATTATGACCACTGACAGGTGAAGTGAATAACACTGATTATCTCTTCATCACGGCACCTGTTAGTGGGTGGGATATATAAGGCAGCAAGTGAACATTTGAGCGAGTTTGACAAGGGCCAGATTGTGATGGCTAGACGACCGGGTCAGAGCATCTCCAAAACTGCAGCTCTTGTGGGGTGTTCCCAGTCTGCAGTGGTCAGTATCTATTAAAAGTGGTCCAAGGAAGGCACAGTGGTAAACCGGCTACAGGGTCATGAGCGGCTCATTGATGCACGTGGGGAGCGAAGGCTGGCCTGTGTGGTCCGATCCAAAAGACGAGCTACTGTAGCTCAGTTTGCTGAAGAAGTTAATGCTGGTTCTGATAGAAAAGGGGGGACCAACAGCAAAAGGGGGACCAACACAATATTAGGAAGGTGGTCATGTTATGCCTGATCGTTGTAATTATAAATACCGTATGACTGCTTTCTCTTGATCAGGGTCACAGGACCTACAAGTTTAAAAACTAAATTGCAAATAACAGGGACCTGGGTTTAAGTAAATACCCCACACACACACATACACACAAATTCCCAGTCCTCACACCCAACTTCAACTCAACTTTCAATACCACTCAGTGATTAGTAATTAGATGACCAGATTCAGCTTATAAAGTTGTGGGTACTTGGCTAATAAGCATAATTGTGTGTGTTGGATAAAGAAAAGCATTGTGCACAGTAATGAAAAAGTTCCTCAGAGCTGAAAGTGAGATGATGTGGTAGCCCGAGCAGCTTAATAAGACCGCATTAGCTGCTAAGTGTAGCTTCTTTTTTGTTAGATATTCAGGCATTGAATACACTTTTCATTCAGGAGGAAAAATAATGATTCAGTATTGCTGTAAAGTAATATTAAGTCTAATAGTTTATTCATACGTCAAGCAGAATTGAAAGGCAGGTATTTTAAGAATCTAATAATGTCTGCTTCAGAAGTCATTTTCTTTTTAAATGTCGAAAATGTAATTTGACAGCATGTGTCATTACTTAGAGCAAGCCCGATGCTGTTAAAGCCCAAGGCGGTCGCGTCTGTTTAATGGTAAGAGCACGTCTATTAGGACTGAGAATAGATTGTACCTCATAATAAATCATGACAGTGGCATGAAGGGAAAAACAGTAAACAACGTTTTCCATAAAAATGCTAATATAAACTGTATCTAAAACATATCTGCAGGAGAGAAGTGACATGTTACGCTTGATAAAAGATAGAAATTGAGCAAAAGTAGAGATTGTAGTCGATTCAGTACTTCAGGCTGCTTCAGAAGTGGCAGAATATACAAATACTGAAATACAAGTGTTCAATATTTTAAAATACTCAAATAAAGTATGTCAATTTTTTCAGCTCTACGTACCATATACAGTAGAAGCACTTTGTAATTCTACAATTACTGACAGTAGTAATCTGTTTCTATACATACTTTTTTAGCCTGCTTTCACCCTGTTCTTCAATGGTCAGGACCCCCACAGGACCACCACAGAGCAGGTATTATTTGGGTGTTGGATGATTCTCAGCCCTGCAGTGACACTGACATCAGACACAGCAGCACTGCTGGAGTTTTTAAACACAGTGTCCACTCACTGTCCACTATATTAGACACTCCTACCTGGTTGGTCCACCTTGTAGATGTAAAGGCAGAGACGATCGCTCATCTATCGCTGCTGTTTGAGTAGGTCATCTTGTAGACCTTCATCAGTGGTCACAGGATGCTGCCCATGGAGCGCTATTGGCTGGATATCTTTGGTTGGTGGACTATTCTCAGTCTAGCAGGGACAGTGAGGTGTTTAAAAACTCCATCAGTGATGCTGTGTCTGATCCACTCATACCAGCACAACATACACTAACACACCACCACCATGTCAGTGTCACTGCAGTGCTGAGAATGATCCACCACCTAAATAATACCTGCTCTGTAGTGGTCCTGTGGGGGTCCTGACCATTGAAGAACAGCATGAAAGGGGGCTAACAAAGCATGCAGAGAAACAGATGGACTACAGTCAGTAATTGTAGAACTACAAAGTGCTTCTATATGGTGCTATAAGTGGAGCTGATAAAATGGACAATGAGCCATGTAGTGTATGTGTTGTATTTCCTGACCTGTTGATTTGCTGTGTCAATTTACTCTGCATTAGAACGTCGGTGCTATTCCACATAACCACGACCTGGTAAATTGCTGATCGATACACGTGTAAACGACTATGTGCGAGGAGACAAAAGAACACCATTCTAAAAATGGAAGCCTCTCAGTCTGTATAGGATGATTTATGGGAACAATGTGGGAAAGTCTGCACTGCTGTTAAAGTCATGATACAGTAGACTCTGAGCCAGCAGATCTGTCCGTACGGCCTCCGCACAACAAAGAACAACCTCACTTTAAAAAATAAAATAAATCACCATGTTTGTCACATTGAGTCTTGGCTGGGATTCAAGCCATATTTCTTTCTGTCATTGTTTAAAGCAGTTTTAAAAAGGAAGGTTCGGGGGGGGGGGGGGGGGGGGTGCATGAGTGACCACAAGCCAATTTGTTACCTGTTAATTGGTTAATTGGTGAAACACTCTAGCGCACCAGAGCTGACATTTTGAACTCGTCGGTTCGAAACTCAGCTCTGCCATCCGTCTGGGCTGGGCGGCCACATGAACAACGATTGGCTTGTTGTTCATACAGGGTGGGAAGCCAAATAGGGACCTCATAACTGATACAATTACGACCTCTGCTGGCTGGCTGATGGCGTCTGCTTTCAGCTCTCATTACACAAAGCTGATCCGCATATAAACTCATCTCGCGCAGGTGAAAAGATGCAGTCGGCTACTGCGCACAATGTTGGGGGGGGGGGGGGTGTCAGTCTCGCTCTCCTCAATCAGAAGTGGGGATGAGCATCAGTAGAGAGGAAGCGTAATGCAATCGGGTAATTGAATACGACTAGATTGGGAGGACAATTGGGAAAAAATCTAAATAAATAAATAATAATAATAAATAAATAAATAAATAATCCATTAAATTTGGGGAAAATGCTAAATAAATAATAATAATAATAATAATAATTATAATAAATTAATAATCCACTAAATTTGAGAAAAATGCTAAATAAATAAATTTAAAAAAAATAATCATAATAAATTTATAATCCACTAAATTTGAGAAAAATGCTAAATAAATAACTAAAATAATAATAATAAATTAATAATCCACTAAATTTATATTTTAGATTTATTAATTTAATTTTATTAAGATTAATTTAGATTTTACATTTGCAGCATTTAGAAGACGCTTTTATCTACGGCGACTTACGATTATGACTGAATACAGTTTTAAGCAATTGAGGGTTAAGGGCCTCGTCAGGGACCCAACAGTTGCAACTTGGTGGTGAGGCTTAAACCAGCAACCTTCTGATTACTGGTCCAGTACTCTAACAAAAACAGCACTCAGTATTCGCAAGCAGTCTCCCACCTGTGCTGACTGAACCCAACCCTGCTTAGCTTCTATAATCAGACGAGCTCAGGCGTCTTCAAGGTGGTGTAGCCATAAGCCACATGTTTTTGCTGGGTTTTTTTGTTTGTTTTGGGACAGCTGTAAGGTTCTTAAAATTTCACTTCTTTTTATTCCCTTTGATACAATAATATTCTCTGTTTGCCTTTAATAAAGCAGCTCAGTATCTAGAGGTGTAATAAAAGCAGATCATCATAAAAGAGGAAGATAGGTGGAAAGACAGGATGACAGTAAAGGTGACAGAGCTTATGTAATACTCCGTTGACTCTTATAGTGCTTCAGCAGTTCCCTAAAATGTGTCGTGGTGAAGTGAGGCCTCCAACCGAGGTGAAAAGAAAAGTGATGATGGTTGACAGTACTTTAAAGTGGTGAGAGACAGTCTGAAGAGACTCAGATCCAGATTCATACACAGTTGTTATTCCTAACGGTGAATGAGGTGCAAGCATAATTTGTTGATACGTTTTCGTCAAATGGCTAAATTGCGCCATTACCCAAATTTGTGATTAGTGCTGGAGGTGATTTTTGTAATTATTTTTCACTGATTGTTCAGAAAATCTGTTTATTCAATTATCAAATGGTCACATTAGCCAGTGAGTGAGAATAAAATGTGTTAGAGGTTTATACTAAGCACTTACCTTGATTGATGCAGCATGGCATATGACACAGATTTTCTCCAGCTGTTACCAGGTTCTCCAGCTTCCCACCTTCCAAAAGCATTCAGTAGGTGGATTGAAGCGGGTGATATATCACTGCAACGTTACTAACCTATTTTTAATTATTAATTTATTACCAGTGGGTTTCCTTCGGGAGCTCCGGTTTCCTCCCACAGTCCAAAAACATACAGTCAGGTATATGTGTGTGTATGTGTGTCTGCCCTGTGATGGACTGGCGCCCCGTCCAGGGTGTTACTGTGTGCCTTGCGCCCATTGAAAAGCTGGGATAGGCTCCAGCAACCCCTGTGACCCTAATTGAATAAGCGGTTAAGAAAGTGAGTGAGTGAGTGAGTGAGTGAGTGAGTGAGTGAGTGAGTGAGTGAGTGAGTGAGTGAGTGAGTGAGTGAGTGAGTGAGTGAGTGAGTGAATTTATTACCACAGATAGCCAGTGCTGCATAATGATAAAGAGCCATGCTGTGCCTGAGTTGTGAAGGTTTGAATCCCAGGCTGGGTTCACAAATACAGAATGTGCATGGCATTACACGAAGCTGTCCCTTTAGGAGGGGGGATGTAAGTGCACCCTTAGTGCCAGTCTAAGCCTGGATAAATAGGAGGGCTGCGTCAGGATGGGCATCCAGCAAATCAAATGTGGATTAACGATCTGCTGTGGCAACCTCTAACGGGAGAAGCTGAAATCAATCATTCATTTATATAGCATTTTATTTATTAAACGAGTATCTTTTTACTTTACTTGTGAGGCCTATTGTTATATAATCTGTACTTAAAGGTAAATATAAAATTACCTTTATCAGTTCTTTAAGTGCAAAAAAGATGCATTATACACTGATCAGCCATAACATTAAAGCCACCTCCTTGTTTCTACACTCACTGTCCATTTTATCAGCTCCACTTACCATATAGAAGCACTTTGTAGTACTACAATTACTGACTGTAGTCCATCTGTTTCTCTGCATACTTTGTTAGCCCCCTTTCATGCTGTTCTTTAATGGTCAGGACATGGTGGTGGTGTGTTAGTATGTGTTGTGCTGGTATTATTGGATAGAACATAGCAATGCTGATAGAGTTTTTAAACACCTCACTGTCACTGCTGGACTGAGAATAGTCCACCAACCAAAAATATCTAGCCAACAGTGCCCCATGGGCAGCGTCCTGTGACCACTGATGAAGGTCTAGAAGATGACCAACTCAAACAGCAGCAATAGATGAGCGATCGTCTCTGACTTTAGATCTACAAGGTGGACCAACTAGGTAGGAGTGTAATAGAATACCAGCACAACACACACTAACACTAACCACCACCATGTCAGTGTAACTGCAGTGCTGAGAATGATCCACCACCTAAATAATACCTGCTCTGTAGTGGTCCTGGGAGAGTCCTGACCATCGAAGAACAGGGTGAAAGCAGGTTTAAAAAGCATGCAGAGAAACAGATGGACTACGGTCAATAATTGTAGAACTACAAAAAGCTTCTATATTGTAAGTGGAGCTGATAAAGGAGGTGGTTTTAATGTTATGGCTGATCAGTGTATGTATATATTAATTTATTAGCTGTTAGTGATGTAGCGCTGCACTGTGACACGTCTTTGCTAATGCGTTTTTCTGCTATTTAAATCCATTGTCATGCTTCATCTTGGTGTTGTCGGTTCTGATTAATCATTCGAGAAGATATTTCACAGACTTGATAGATGCAGTTCACACTGTTTGCCGTCCTACTAAAACTGTTTGATTTTTATGCCAATACTTCTCCTGGTTGATTGGATTTTAATTGGTAATGTTCTAAAGGTTAATGAAGTCAGCTGAACGGAGACATTATTATAAAATCTGTGGCCACCTACGCTCACCTCGCCCCGACTTATTTTAGTCCAGACTTGCAAGTAGGTTCATGGGCGCAGAGATATGGTTGTATAACAGAGTATAACAGGGTCACTGGTGAACGTTTGCTCTGATTGAATAATAATTTGAAGTTCTGTATTGCCAGTTGATATACACTAAGGTGCCAGAAACACTTGGTAGGTCCCCCACTATAGCGTAGGACTACAGAAATACGGGTCATGGACTCCATAAGCAATGAACACCATACTTCCTGCAGAATGCTCCACAATTCTGTTGTATTCTAGTGACTTAGGTGGTAATGAAAGCCATGGAACCCAAACTCAGACGAGTGTTCATCTAACCATAATGGGCCAAACCCATTAGAATGAGTGCAGGACATAAACAGGTGTAACTCATCAGAAAGGAGGCACACTTAGCGTTCACCATTTGTAGACGTACCAGGAATCCCATGGAATGCCAGCTAAACAAACCCCATACAATTATGGAGCCACCACCAGTTGCTACAGTCCCCTGTTGTACCATTTCTTCTGGCACTTCAGTGTAATGGGTTGTTATATCAATAAGCCCTGTTTATATACAGTGTATCACAAAAGTGAGTACACCCCTCACATTTCTGCAGATATTTCAGTATATCTTTTCATGGGACAACACTGACAAAATGACACTTTGACACAATGAAAAGTAGTCTGTGTGCAGCTTATATAACAGTGTAAATTTATTCTTCCCTCAAAATAACTCAATATACAGCCATTAATGTCTAAACCACCGGCAACAAAAGTGAGTACGCCCCTAAGAAACTACACCCCTAAATGTCCAAATTGAGCACTGCTTGTCATTTTCCCTCCAAAATGTCATGTGATTTGTTAGTGTTACTAGGTCTCAGGTGTGCATAGGGAGCAGGTGTGTTCCATTTAGTAGTACAGCTCTCACACTCTCTCATACTGGTCACTGAAAGTTCCAACATGGCACCTCATGGCAAAGAACTCTCTGAGGATCTTAAAAGACGAATTGTTGCGCTACATGAAGATGGCCAAGGCTACAAGAAGATTGCCAACACCCTGAAACTGAGCTGCAGCACAGTGGCCAAGATCATCCAGCGTTTTAAAAGAGCAGGGTCCACTCAGAACAGACCTCGCGTTGGTCGTCCAAAGAAGCTGAGTGCACGTGCTCAGCGTCACATCCAACTGCTGTCTTTGAAAGATAGGCGCAGGAGTGCTGTCAGCATTGCTGCAGAGATTGAAAAGGTGGGGGGTCAGCCTGTCAGTGCTCAGACCATACGCCGCACACTACATCAAATTGGTCTGCATGGCTGTCACCCCAGAAGGAAGCCTCTTCTGAAGTCTCTACACAAGAAAGCCCGCAAACAGTTTGCTGAAGACATGTCAACAAAGGACATGGATTACTGGAACCATGTCCTATAATCTGATGAGACCAAGATTAATTTGTTTGGTTCAGATGGTCTCAAGCATGTGTGGCGGCAATCAGGTGAGGAGTACAAAGATAAGTGTGTCATGCCTACAGTCAAGCATGGTGGTGGGAGTGCCATGGTCTGGGGCTGCATGAGTGCAGCAGGTGTTGGGGAGTTACATTTCATTGAGGGACACATGAACTCCAATATGTACTGTGAAATACTGAAGCAGAGCATGATCCCCTCCCTCCGGAAACTGGGTCGCAGGGCAGTGTTCCAGCATGATAATGACCCCAAACACACCTCTAAGACGACCACTGCTTTATTGAAGAGGCTGAGGGTAAAGGTGATGGACTGGCCAAGCATGTCTCCAGACCTAAACCCAATAGAACATCTTTGGGGCATCCTCAAGTGGAAGGTGGAGGAGCGCAAAGTCTCGAATATCCGCCAGCTCCGTGATGTCGTCATGGAGGAGTGGAAAAGCATTCCAGTGGCAACCTGTGAAGCTCTGGTAAACTCCATGCCCAGGAAAGTTAAGGCAGTTCTGGGAAATAATGGTGGCCACACAAAATATTGACACTTCAGGAACTTTCACTAAGGGGTGTACTCACTTTTGTTGCCGGTGGTTTAGACATTAATGGCTGTATATTGAGTTATTTTGAGGGAAGAATAAATTTACACTGTTATATAAGCTGCACACAGACTACTTTTCATTGTGTCAAAGTGTCATTTTGTCAGTGTTGTCCCATGAAAAGATATACTTAAATATCTGCAGAAATGTGAGGGGTGTACTCACTTTTGTGATACACTGTACATACATATACAGTATATAGGCACTTCTGACAAAGCAAAAACCAGGCTTAAGTGTTAATCTAAGATTAAGACCTATTGGTCTTTCAAGGACTACTGTAATTCTTAGTACAAGGGCGTAGACCAATCGTCCATTCGTTGCGTACAATTGGTCTTTTTTTGTTTGTTTGTTTTAATTATCTATTTTTTCCCACTTTTTTCCCCCAACTTTTATCCACATTCTAATCGTGTCCAATTACCCTGATTGTGTCCTCTATACTGATTCGACCCTTTTGCCGCTGACTGAGGACGCCACTCAACTGACTTGCGCCCCCTCCGGCACGCAGTCAGTACCGCCTGCATTTTTCACCCGCACGAGCCGAGTTCATACACCGAGAGACACTGCGCATGGAGGGTCACACCCCCCTCAATGTTATTATTCTTCAGCCCTGTGCAGGCGCCGTCAGTCAACCAGCAGGGGCCGCAGTCGTACCAGTTATGAGGACCTATGCTCCGACTCTACCTCTAAGCCCCTGAACAACAGCCAAACGTTGTTCATACTGCCGCCCAACCCAGTCGGAAAGGTAGAGCTGAGTTTCGATACGATGCATCTAGAAACCCAACTCTGGTGAGCTAGCGTACTTTACCGCTGCGCCACCCGAGCGGCCCAGCAAGGCTGTCTTTTAACTGGAAGAGGGAAACTCCCAGTCCTGGCTTCCCTTTATTGGCTTCCAGTGAAATTTAGGATTGATTTTAAGGTATTATTGCTGTTTTGCAGCTCAGGTGGCGCAGCGGTAAAACACTCGTGGGTTCGAAACTCAGCTCTGCCATCCGGTTGGGCTGGGCAGGGCAGCTATATGAACAACGATTGGCTTGTTGTTCATACAGGGATGGGAGGCCAAAGAGGGACCTCATAGCTGATGCAATTACGACCTCTGCTGGCTGATCGATGGCGCCTGGAATAATGTGGGCAGGTTGTGGCTCTGCATATGAACTCGCCTCGTGCAGGTGAAAAGATGCAGTCTCACTCATCTCACTCAGCAGTAGGGATCAGCCTCAGTACAGAGGAAGCGTAATGCAATCGGGTAATTGGATACGACTAGATTGGGAGGAAAATTGGGAGAAATGGTATTATTGCTGTTTTATTATTGCACCATCATTTAAGTTCCTCTGAAAGCCCCAAGGTTTTGGAAATATCAAGGTCTAAGCTCAAGAGCAGAGGTGACCGAGACTTTGCAGTTGCCTTCCCAGTTTAGGACTGCATAGTCAAGACTGAAGATACATCTTTTTACGTTGGCGTTTAACACTGGTTGAGGGGTGTAACAACTGTAGTACCATGTTTTTCATGGTATTGTAAGATGTATTTGTATCCTTGAAAGCTTTTTATGGTACATAGTATACTGAGCCTGTACAGCACTTTTGTCAACCCCGGTTGTGCTTTAAGGTGCTATATAAATAAACTTTGCCTTTCCTTGCCTTGCAGGTCTATTGCAGGAGAGTTTTACGGACGAACCCGAGAGCCTTGTAACTCTGAACCTACTGGTTGTAGCGGCTGTTTCGGCGTTCTCCACCGGTGCGGCGCTCTCAGGCCTCGCCGTGTGCTGGATCATGAGCCAGAAGCACCGACATTGCTCTCGCAGTGACTCCTCATCCTCAAGCAGCCAACGGAAAAGCGAGAAAGGAAGCAGCATGCTCGGACCGAGCACCAGCGGCTCGGTGCTGAGCGTAACAGACCGCCCGCGCCCGCAGGGCGAAACGCTGTTCGTCATGCCTAACGGCTGGACGAAGGCGGGCGATCTAGACCCAGGCCTGCTACCTACGCCTGAGCAGACGCCGCTGCAGCAGAAACGCCCAGCGCCCTCGCTGCGCCTCTCGGATTCAGGCTCCAGCTGGGATCAAAGCCAGACCTATCTAAATTCAGTCGGCACCCAATGTCCGCCACCTCCACCTTCCGCTATATTTCTCAGCTCCAAGCTCCTTACAGATAGGCGGCACGACGACGTCGTTGAACGCCAGCGCTACGTCTCTCTCTCCAAGTACCGTGATCATGGTTCGCGCCCAGGCACCATGCTGCGCAAGTCAGCGGGTGACTACAACTACCCGATGACCCCTCAGGACTCGCCCGACAGGAGGAGGGTGGTCTCAGCGCCCAGCACGCAAGTCGAGTACAGCGGTGAGGCTCTGCGCTGGACACACGAGAACTACGTCTTTCATGCCGTGCCGACCCCCGCGCATCGCTACACCGCAGGCCCCGGACACCCACCCAGCCTGGCCCGGTCTGTTTTGCACGGCTCTCGCGGCCTCATGGACCTGGCTGACTTCAGCCACCTGCTGGGCAAAGGAGGCAACGAGCGCGCGCCTTCGGGTCAGTGAATGAATGAGACAGAAGGAGCAAAAGATGAGATCTATAAAATGGAAGAAGGTGCTAAAGGAGGAAACGTATGGACCGTAAAGCCTCAGATCTATCGCAGAGCCAGCAGGATCTGGCCAACTTCTATTTTTTTCCCTCTCTCTATTTGTCTCGCCGTCTCTCTCTCTCTCCTCTCTACCGCAGTACCATTCCGATCTTTACGTGATCCTCCTGCCACGAGATTATCAATCACTGGTAATGCCCGTCTCTCAGGCTCATAGCTCAAAGCATAGCTGTGCCAGGCTAGACGACTGAACTCCCACTATGGGTCCTTTATTAGCCGTGAGAGAAGAGCAACAAACTGCGGCACCGTTAACGATGCCCGTATATATTCTCAAACACACACACACACACACACACACACACACACTTTCTCATCGTTTGGAGAATGTGCTGGCGTATTCAGAGCTGCTGGATGTAATAAAATATTTTCAGTCAGGGTTGGGAGGGTGAAAGCAAGAGGCGACAATTCCCTCTGCAGCACAGGGATGGTGTGAGCTAAAGATTACTGTTGTCTTCAAATTACCAGGTTTTACTCTTTCAGCCACGCCTATTTAAAACATGTACACAAAAACACTGGAAATACGTGTAGAATTACAAGTCAGGTGATCATGTATATGCTAAACTTGAGCTGTCTCATTCAACTGTCCATGCTGGTATTGGGAAATGAAGGCGTCCAGGATCAACATCATCTCAGAAGCAGAGAGATTAGGTTTTCATGGCCAGCCAACCAAATATAAGCCTGAGATGATCGTGTACAAAACCACTACACAGCCATAAGTATGTGGACCATGAACGTAGACGTGACATCCTAATACTTTGGGCTTTGATATGAATTCCTCCCCTTTCTACATGCCCTGTCTGTGGAAATTTAGGATTCTCCACACCCAATGAAGCAAACTATGTCTTTACACAGGTAATGCTGGATTATTGTAGCAATTTGTAGTTCTACAATTACTGACTGTAGTCCATCTGTTTCTCTGCATGCTTTGTTAGCCCCCTTTCACCCTGTTCTTGAATGGTCAGGACTCTCCCAGGAACACTACAGAGTAGATTATATTTAGGTGGTGGATCATTCTCAGCACTGGTGGTGGTGTGATAGTGTGTGTTGTGCTGGTATGAGTGGATCAGACAAAGCAGCACTGCTGGACTGAGAATAGTCCACCAACCAAAAACATCCAGCCAACAGCCCTCAGTGGGCAGCATCCTATGACCACTGATAACGGTCTAGAAAATGACCAACCCAAACAGCAGCAATAGATGAGCGATCGTCTCTGACTTTACATCTACAAGGTGGACCAACTAGGTAGGAGTGTCTAATAGAGTGGACAGTGAGTGGACACGGTATTTAAAAACTCCAGCAGCATTGCTGTGTCTGATCCACTCACACCAGCACCATGTCACTGTCACTACAGTGCTGAGAATGATCCACCACCTAAATAATACCTACTCTGTGGTGGACCATTGAAGAACAGCATGAAAGGGGGCTAACACACTACAGTTAGTAATTGTAGATTACTAACAAATGGACAGTGAGTGTAGAAACAAGGAGGTGGTTTTAAAGTTATAACTGACCCAGGGAGACGTCAAACTGTGATTGCTTATTGTTTTTGTGGAAGAAATACTGAAGAGAGAATGCGCTAATCCCCGGCACAGCTACTTAGTCCAGTAGCTCAAATCTTTCAGCCAAACAGAGAGAGAGACAGAGCGAGAGAGAGACGAATATTAAGTGGACAGGATGTCCGTGTAGGATGGCAAACATGAATGAATGAAAATGTGAAGGATTTTCTTTTAAAGCAATTCTTTTAAACCTCTGAACCTGAAGGCTTCGAAGGACCCGGAGCATTCAAACTCCCGAAGCTGGAACTGTCTGGTTCCGTTTTCCTTTCGTCGTGGTGAATCCTCTGTCTTTGTACAGTTGTACAGTGATTGTACAGTGAATTATCAGCCTGGAAACTCGGCTCACGTTTACTGAAACCGGGAACGGTGTGGAACTGTAAAAACAATGCATCTGTGTTTCCGTTTCAGTGTGAAGGACACTCGGTGGAGCACTCAGAGACGTGACTGAGAAAGGGTGAGATTGAAGTATTACGTTCTCATCGGAGATGAGGGACGAATGTACTGTACAGTAAAGCTGAGGAAACTGTGCCAAATGTGAAAAGTACAGTTAATTAACTGAGCTAAATATCATCGAGTATTCAGTGTAAAGAAACTCTTCAGTCTGTACTGTATTATAACCAGTTTTATTGGTCGGTTTTGTTTTGTGTTAGTTTCACTGATGTAATCTGCACTTCTTGCCTTGTTTTACCACTTAACATAAAAAGATGCCTGTGAAAAGAAATGAAAAATTGGCGGTTCAGTTAAAGCAAGGAACACGTCAGTTTTGTTTTTTTTTATAAATAGAGCGTACATGCCATTACCGCAAGCACTGATTTCAACACATTTTACTGTACTAAAAAGATAAGAAGCCGCTCATGTGGCGCAGCGGTAAAAACACTGGAACACGCTGGAACCAAAGCTGGGATCTCGAATACATCGTATTGAGGCTGAGGCTGAGCGGTCGCATGAACAACGATTGGCCTGTTGTTCATATGGGCGGGACTAAGCCGGATAGGGTCGGTCTCTCATGACTGGTGCAATTACGACTTCTGCTGGCTGATTGATGGCACCTGCACAGAGATGAGAAAAGAGTGCTGTCAGGGTGTGTCCCTCCGTACACGCAGCTAGGCTGCACTGCACTCGTCAAAGAAGTACATTATGTGTGTCCAGCCTCAGGATTGGCTGGCTTCTAGTGTAACAGTTATAGGATTTAAGAAAGGTAAAATGCATCCAAATTGGGGGTGTCCAGTACAATGCATATTTGATTATATACAGTGTATCACAAAAGTGAGTACACCCCTCACATTTCTGCAGATATTTAAGTATATCTTTTCATGGGACAACACTGACAAAATGACACTTTGACACAATGAAAAGTAGTCTGTGTGCAGCTTATATAACAGTGTAAATTTATTCTTCCCTCAAAATAACCCAATATACAGCCATTAATGTCTAAACCACCGGCAACAAAAGTGAGTACACCCCTAAGAGACTACACCCCTAAATGTCCAAATTGAGCACTGCTTGTCATTTTCCCTCCAAAATGTCATGTGATTTGTTAGTGTTACTAGGTCTCAGGTGTGCATAGGGAGCAGGTGTGTTCAATTTAGTAGTACAGCTCTCACACTCTCTCATACTGGTCACTGAAAGTTCCAACATGGCACCTCATGGCAAAGAACTCTCTGAGGATCTTAAAAGACGAATTGTTGCGCTACATGAAGATGGCCAAGGCTACAAGAAGATTGCCAACACCCTGAAACTGAGCTGCAGCACAGTGGCCAAGATCATCCAGCGTTTTAAAAGAGCAGGGTCCACTCAGAACAGACCTCGCGTTGGTCGTCCAAAGAAGCTGAGTGCACGTGCTCAGCGTCACATCCAACTGCTGTCTTTGAAAGATAGGCGCAGGAGTGCTGTCAGCATTGCTGCAGAGATTGAAAAGGTGGGGGGTCAGCCTGACAGTGCTCAGACCATACGCCGCACACTACATCAAATTGGTCTGCATGGCTGTCACCCCAGAAGGAAGCCTCTTCTGAAGTCTCTACACAAGAAAGCCTGCAAACAGTTTGCTGAAGACATGTCAACAAAGGACATGGATTACTGGAACCATGTCCTATGGTCTGATGAGACCAAGATTAATTTGTTTGGTTTAGATGGTCTCAAGCATGTGTGGCGGCAATCAGGTGAGGAGTACAAAGATAAGTGTGTCATGCCTACAGTCAAGCATGGTGGTGGGAATGCCATGGTCTGGGGTTGCATGAGTGCAGCAGGTGTTGGGGAGTTACATTTCATTGAGGGACACATGAACTCCAATATGTACTGTGAAATACTGAAGCAGAGCATGATCCCCTCCCTCCGGAAACTGGGTCGCAGGGCAGTGTTCCAGCATGATAATGACCCCAAACACACCTCTAAGACGACCACTGCTTTATTGAAGAGGCTGAGGGTAAAGGTGATGGACTGGCCAAGCATGTCTCCAGACCTAAACCCAATAGAACATCTTTGGGGCATCCTCAAGCGGAAGGTGGAGGAGCGCAAAGTCTCGAATATCCGCCAGCTCCGTGATGTCGTCATGGAGGAGTGGAAAAGCATTTCAGTGGCAACCTGTGAAGCTCTGGTAAACTCCATGCCCAGGAAAGTTAAGGCAGTTCTGGGAAATAATGGTGGCCACACAAAATATTGACACTTCAGGAACTTTCACTAAGGGGTGTACTCACTTTTGTTGCCGGTGGTTTAGACATTAATGGCTGTATATTGAGTTATTTTGAGGGAAGAATAAATTTACACTGTTATATAAGCTGCACACAGACTACTTTTCATTGTGTCAAAGTGTCATTTTGTCAGTGTTGTCCCATGAAAAGATATACTTAAATATCTGCAGAAATGTGAGGGGTGTACTCACTTTTGTGATACACTGTATATATATATATCAGTGTGTATATGCGCACATAATGGATTTATAAAGTGTTCTGATTTGGAAATTTGATTTAAAATGGAAATAACTGCCATAAGTCTACACTTAATTACCCCAATATTGGGGCCGCTCAGGTGGCGCAGCAGTAAAAACACACGCTGGAACCAGAGCTGGGATCTCGAATACATCGTATCGAATCTCAGCTCTGCCTTGCCGGCTGAGGCTGAGCGGCCACATGAACAACGATTGGCCTGTTGTTCAGATATGGGCGGGACTAAGTCGGATAGGGTCAGTCTCTCATGACTGGTGCAATTACGACCTCTGCTGGCTGAAGAGAAAAGAGTGCTCTTAGGGTGTGTCCCTCCGTACACGCAGCTAGGCTGCACTGCACTCATCAATGTGTAGGTGATGCTGCCCACGTGTCGGAGGGGGTGTGGGTTCGATTCGTCCTCCTCAATCAGAGCAGGGATCGGCATTGGTGGAGAGGAAGCATGATGCAATCGGGCAATTGGACGCGCTAAAAAGGAGAGAAAATTCATAAAGACCCTATGCTGTGCACTTTAAATTGTATTCAGGTACATTCTGTTTGCTTTACTCAAACTTAAGATGTGTCTACATCTCAATTGGGGTCCATCTGATGGGGAAATAACTATCACAGATGATCACCAGTCTGACAGCTTGAGAGGATCTGTCATAAAGAAAGGGATAAACTGCCCAAATCCAGGGGTTCAAAGTTTGTAGAGATGTATCCAAGACTTGCAGCTGTAAAGTTTGAACAATGACTTCACTTCAACATTATGGGTAATTAAGTGTAGACTGATAGTCAAATAAGACTAAAATAAGACACCGATCAGGCATAACATTATGACCACCTTTCTAATACTGTGTTGAACCCCCTTTTGCTGCCAAAACAGCCCTGCAACTGTGATACACTGTGTATTTTCAAATCTTTCTATCAGAACCAGCATTAATGAGCCTTGGCCGCCCATGACCCTGTCGCCGGTTTACCACTGTTCCTTTCTTGGACGCCTCTTCCGACACGTGTACAGCCCTCCTCTTCTCGCCCCTGCTTTCTGCACAGGCGTCTCTTCCGCCAATCAGGGTCCTTACACAGCGTATGAACACCCACCCACCAACACATAGTCCGGCCCCCACCCTGCAGATACGGTGGCCAATTAGTATCTGCAGCAGGCACTGCCAATTACGCCCGACAGATGGCGCACAGCCGACTGGTAGCCTTGGACCACTTTTAAAAGATACTGACCACTGCAGACCGGGAACACCCCACATGAGCTGCAGTTTTGGAGATGCTCTGACCCAGTTGTCTAGCTCAAATCCTTACGCTCGCCCTTTTTTACTGCTTCAAATACATTGACTCTGAGGATAAAATGTTCACTTGCTGCCTAATATATCCCACCCACTAACAGGTGCCGTGATGAAGAGATAATCAGTGTTATTCACTTCACCTCTCAGTGGTCATAATGTTATGCCTGGTCGATGTATGCTGCAGTAATTACCTTGAAACCCCTGGTCAGTGTAATTAGCATGTGAATGCAACCTGGATTGAAACAGTTTATCTTACAGACTACAGAATTACCAATCATGCTTTCATTGACGTACATAGAGAAAGGACACCTACACACAGTGTTTCTACACTCACTGTCCATTTTATCAGCTCCACTTCCCATATAGAAGCACTTTGTAGTTCTACAATTACTGACTGTAGTCCATCTATTTTTCTACATACTTTTTTAACCTGCTTTTACACTGTTCTTCAGTAGTTAAGACCCCCACAGGACCACCACAGAGCAGGTATTATTTGGGTGGTGGATCATTCTCAGCACTGCAGTGACACTGACATGGTGGTGGTGTGTTAGTGTGTGTTGTGCTGGTATGAGTGGATCAGACACAGCAATGCTGCTGGAGTTTTTAAATACCGTACTCACTGTCCACTCTATCCTATCTAGTTGGTCCACCTTGTAGATGTAACGTCAGAGACAATCGCTCATCTATTGCTGCTGTTTTAGTTGGTCATCTTCTAGACATTCATCAGTGGTCACAGGACGCTGCCCACGGGGCGCTGTTGGCTGGATATTTTTGGTTGGTGGACTATTCTCAGTCCAGCAGTGACAGTGAGATGTTTAAAAACGCCAACAGCACTGCTGTGTCTGATCCACTCATACCAGCACAACACACACTAACACACCACCACCATGTCAGTGTCACTGCAGTACTGAGAATGATCCACCACCTAAATAATACCTGCTCTGTAGTGGTCCTGTGGGGGTCCTGACCATGAAAGAACAGCATGAAAGGGCGCTAAGAAAAGCATGCAGAGAAGCAGATGGACTACAGTCAGTAATTGTAGAACTACAAAGTGCTTTTAAATGGACAGTGTGTGTAGAAACAAGGAGGTGGTTTTAATGTTATGGCTGATTATTGTATATAATTTAATTTAGATAAACTGTTAATGGCTGGAGGTGGTTTCCAACCACAGACCCCCTCTTCCCCCCTTCCCCATTACATTACATCTGCTCACACAAATGCAAATTAATTAAATAAATCATGAAGCCGCACCGGATCCATGACATGCATCTTAAACACACACATACAATCATGAAGGCAGTTTGATTAGGGCAACATTGTAAATGCCGCTGGAACAAGTTTCATGCCTAATTATCGGGTCAGCAGGGGTGATTAAGAAAGGCATTGTTTGACTGCCCAGCGAAAAGATAGACCCTTTACAAAACGGGCATGTAACATGACATACAGAAAGGGCATGACCGGTCACTCACAGCTTAAAAGGACATGAGCTTGTTCCATTTCTGAAGCTACTTATGCAGGAAAGGTGGACGAAATAAAACTCTGACTATATATTAATATTAAGAAGCTAATAAGGAGTAAGACCTTCCTTTCTGTCCAAATTTGTATGCATTTTGTCACCTACACTTTGCAGTGCAATGCGATCAGCACTGTGTACGGAGAGACACACCCTGACAGCACTCTTTTCCCGTCTCTGTGCAGGTGCCATCAATCAGCCAGCAGAGGTCATAATTGCATTAGTTATTAGAGAGTCCCTATCCGACTTTTTTTTTTCTTTCCCCTTTTTCTCCCTCTTTAGCACATCCAATTTCTGCCCGTCAATCGTCCTCTCACTGCTCCTGATTGGGGAGGACGAGGCTGCTCCACGCCCCCTCCGACACGTGCACAGCAATCGAACATCTTGACAAGTGCAGTGCAGTACAGCGCTGTGTACGCAGAGACACACCCTGATCAACACACTCTTTTCCCGTCTCTGTGCAGGCGCCATCAATCAGCCAGCAGAGGTCGTAACTGCATTAGTTATGAGAGAGTCCCTATCTGGGTTTTAATATCCCACTCCTGTTTGAACACCAGGCCAATCGTTGTTCATGTGGCAGGCATAACACTTCACCTGTCAGTGCTCATAATGTTATGCCTGCTGGGTGTATACAGGTCTTTGAATTTTGTAAAAGGCATCTTCAGGTTCTTTATCTGAACATGGTTTGCGTCTTGAGAAAGGATTTTGGGTATATTTAATAGGCCGGCGCATCTTCTCAACCTCTGTCACATTCATTGTGTTTGAATTAGGTTCAGACCACATTTAATAATCATCATTTATATAATTTACAACCTGCCGATCAGCACATTCAAACTGATGGCTAAGCAAATCCTTCTCATTGCATACTCCACACAATCAGAAAGCAGTTCTGCTATAGTAAAACCATACAATCAATCCCTTCTCATGGGCAATTAAAATTCTGTATATCTGATCCAACATACTTGAGGTGCCAACATGTAACTTTGTATTTATAAGAATGCATCTTTGTATTACAAGGCATGATTTGTTTTCCACTTATGTTAATCCTTTCCAATGTTTTTTAATTGTCGAACTGGATTTAGTTCCCCTTGTGTATGGTCTTTAAATATGGTAAATCTGTCTTCCCGTGTCTTTACAACTGCCACATCTTTACCTCGACTCATCACACTATTAAAACAGACAGGAAATACTGATCAGTAACACACTATTGTATATAATAAGCACAACAGCTGTTTATTTAGAACATCTGAATTAATGGATCATTTACTTACCGTGTTTTTTTTTCTTTCTTTCTTTCTTTCTTTAATGGATCATCAAATGTCAGACTCGATCTGATCTAAGCGAACTTAAAAGTGCATCTTTCAAACGAAAAACATCAACGTTTTTGCACAGATGTAAGAATAACTCTGAGACAACGTCTGAGACATTTCATTAAGAAAGGCTGACCAAGGGGCCAAACCATGACTCAGCAAATTGTACATAGTTCAAAAAGTGACTTTCGGAGCATACATACTTTACATACGTGTATGCGAGTGTACAAAGCGAATGTTTTTGTAACGAAGCGAAAACTCGTTAACCATGGGTACAGCTCTTAACTCTGTTCCACGTACACACACTACTCAAAATCTTGCTGTGCACAGGTTAATTTTAAACTGTACATTTATTTGAATATTTTATCATTCTAATAAACACAATTGATTGTTCATTTTTGTACCATTTGTTCTGTATAACTAAAGCAACAGTGAGTGCTTGTGTTGGTAATGAGGTATTATGCACAGCCCATCAGCCATAACATTAAAACCACCTCCTTGTTTCTACACTCACTGTCCATTTTATCAGCTCCAATTGTTGTTCTACAATTACTGACTGTAGTCCATCTGTTTCTCTACATACTGCTTTAGCCTGCTTTCACCCTGTTCTTCAATGGTCAGGACCCCCACAGGACCTGCACAGAGCAGGTATTATTTGGGTGGTGGATCATTCTCAGCACTGCAGTGACACTGACATGGTGATGAGTGGATCAGACACAGCAGCGCTGATGGAGTTTTTAAATACCGTGTCCAATCACTATCCACTCTATTAGACACTCCTACCTAGTTGGTCCACCTTGTAGATGTAAAGTCAGAGACGATCGCTCATCTATTGCTGCTGTTTGAGTTGGTCATCTTCTAGATCTTGGTCACAGGGGTGCTGTTGGCTGGATATTTTTGGTTGGTGGACTATTCTCAGTCCAGCAGTGACAGTGAGGTGTTTAAAAACTCCATCAGCATTGCTGTGTCTTATTCACTCATACCAGCACAACACACACTAACACACCACCATGTCAGTGTCACTGCAGTGCTGAGAATGATCCACCACCTAAATAATTCCTGCCCTGTGGGGGTCCTGACCAATAAAAAACAACATGAAAGGAGGCTAACAAAGCATGTAGAGAAACAGATGGACTACAGTTAGTAATTGTAGAACTACAAAGTGCTTCTATATGGTAAGTGGAGCTGATAAAATGGACAGTGTGTGTAGGAACAAGGAGGTGGTTTTAATGTTATGGCTGATCGGTATATATATATATATATATATACATTTTCTTCCTTTTTTTTCCCGACTTTAGCGTATCCAATTACCCAATTGCATTATGCTTGCTCTATACTGATGTTGATCTCCGCCCTGGTTGAGGAGAGCCGAGACTGACACACGCCCCCTCCGACGTGTGCAGTAGCCGACTGCATCTTTTCACCTGCACAAGGCGAGTTCACCCAGATCAACACATTATCCCTAGTTTTGACCCTATTTATTGTCCAGTAATGCCCTTATACACAAATTAAGGTCCATTAGGTAATTGTCTACTCTGATGTGGAAGAATTCGACTTACCTGCACAAAGTACTCCACCTAATCACATACAAAACCTTTGGAATTGAATGGAATGCCAGGCAGTCCCCTCTAATTAACACTGATCTTATCACAGCAAAGTGGGACCAACCCCAGGTATTATTTATCCATTATGGATAAATTATGGCACTGTGGTTCTCTGGTTACCTCCCACCTCCCAAATTCATGCAGAAGGTGATCAAACTGCTATAAATGATCCATAGGTTTGAATAAATGTGTGTCCTTTAATAGAGGTGTATTCTTGCCTTGCCTGGCATCCAGTGTTTCTAGGTGGCTCCAAACTCACCACTATGTGATCACAGATTTGTTAATTAGCAGTTATTACAAATAAACAAGCAAAGCATGTTTTTTTCTGGATTTTATCTATTTGGATATATCCACTTCCCTTGTGCATTTTGGCACCCCTTCTATTATATGACACTTTGGCTCCTCTGACAGGGATTATTCTTAATGGAAGTCCTAAAACATATGGAGGACCAGGCTGTGACTTCTGTATTCCTCCACCAATCCAAAACCAAAGAAGTTACTCATTTTCAGAAGGCCTGTGGGTGTTGCCAGGACTAGGACTAATTTTAAAAACACGCTAATTGTGAAACGGAGGGCAGTACAAAGTGTACAGAGGTTGCTATGGAAATTCATGTTACCATAGCAGCATAGCTGCGAGTTTCGAAATAGAAAGTGGTGTCAAATTAAACCATCTAAGCTAATTAAATCTGTCAATCTCTTCCAGTTGACTCGTCTTAACCTTTATGCGCTTCACATTTAAATGTCCAAGAGATGATTTACTTTAGATTCAGTCTTTTTTGTACACACAGCTATATGGTCAGTATCTATCAAAAGTGGTCCAAGGAAGGAACAGTGGTAAACCGGCGACAGGGTCATGGGCGTCCAAGGCGCACTGATGCACGTGGGGAGCGAAAGCTGCAACAGACGAGCTACTGTAGCTCAAATTTCTGAAGAAGTTAATGCTGGTTCTGATAAAAAGGTGTCAGGATACACAGTGCATCACAGTTTGTTGTGTATTGGGCTGCATAGCATTAGACCACTCAGGGTGCCCATACTGACCCCTGTCCACCGTTGCAGACCAGGAGGAGGAGGACAACAACGAGTTTGAGGTGTTGACTTGGCAGATCTCAATCCAATCAAGCATCTGTGGGATGTGCTGGACAAACAAGTCAGATCCATGGAGGCCCCACCTCACAACTTACAGGAGTTAAAGGATCTGCAGGTAACATCTTGGTGCCAGATACCACAGCACACCATCAGGGGTACAGGGGTCTAGAGTCCATGCCTCGACGGGTCAGGGCTGTTTTGACAATATTAGGAAGGTGGTCATAATGTTATGCCTGATCGGTGTATGTAACAAATAAATCTTCTTCTGATAGAATTGGATTGAGAAACCTTTAACAATAATTGTGGTTAAAAACATTATAATTTGAAGGAATGTTCACATACTTTTGGCCATATAGTGTATAATCTTGGGAAAAAGAATACTTTTCTATGAAATATTCCAATTATTATATACAGTATATATACTATATATATATATATATATATATATATATTATATTATTATAATTATTATTTATTTATTTATTTTTTTAATATTTTCTTATATATGTATTTTCTCCCTTTTTAGCACATCCAATTGCCCCATTGCATCAGGCTTCCTCTCCACCAATGCCGATCCCCGCTCTGATTGAGGAGAACAAAGCTAACCCACGCCCCCTCCAACACGTGGGCAGCATGCCACATGCATCTTATCACCAACACTACACATCGACGAGTGCAGTGCAGCCTAGCTGCGTGTACGGAGGGACACACCCTAAGAGCACTCTTTTTCTCATCTCTGTGCAGGCGCCATCAATCAGCCAGCAGAGGTCATAATTGCACCCGCTTAGTCCCGCCCATATGAACAACAGGCCAATCGTTGTTCATGTGGTCGCTCAGCCTCAGCCGGCTAGGCAGAGCTGACATTCGATACGATGTATTCGAGAGCCCAGGTCCGGTTCCAGCTTGCGTTTTTACCGCTGCGCCACCTGAAAGGCCATAGGGTCTCTCTCTCATGACTGATGCAATTACGACCTCTGCTGGCTGATTGATGGCGCCTGCACAGAGATGAGACAGTGCTCTTAGGGTGTGTCCCTCCATACATAAAATATATATTTTCATATAATCTGAGTAAATGGATTGAAGGTAATGAATTTTGCCTTCAGCATTTTCAACAGCATCTTGCAGTCCAGCATTCCAAGTGTATGAACATAAGCTAAGATCAGAAAAACCAGCAATTACAAAAAAATTAAGGAGTCTTCAGACTAGAGAATTTGATTGCAACAGCAATGAGTTGAAGAGATTCAGAGTACTGACAGTACTTCTCATTTATCTGCTATATAATCTACTCCTGGTTTTAATTATCTTTTAGATGAGATCAATTCCTATTCAGACTGTAACACGATGTGGAGCCAAGCTCATTTTATTCACCTGTTTGATAACCATGAATGCAGAAAAAAGGATGCAAAAAAGACCGATTTTTCTCAGCAGTGTTTCCATGAGAGATTGTAATTTCGGATGCCAAACCCAGCTGAAATATTACGACTGATAATGATCTCTATTACTGTCTGGCAGAACAGCGGCATCGTCCCTTTCATAGCCAAACTCATTAAACAGGGTGTTTTGTGTCAGGCATTGCAGTGTTGTAAACCTTTCAGATTTATTATGTATACTGGGATGCACAAAAGTATGTGGACACCACTAAAGGAGCGAGCTTATACACTGATCAGCCATAACATTAAAACCACCTCCTTGTTTCTACACTCACTGTCCTCTTATCTGTTTCTCTACATACCTTTTTAGCCTGCTTTCACCCTGTTCTTTAATGGTCAGGACCACCACAGGACCACTACAGAGCAGATATTATTTGGGTGGTGTGTTAGTGTGTGTTGTGCTGGTATGAGTGGATCAGACACAGCAGCGCTGATGGAGTTTTTAAATACAGTGTCCACTTACTGGGTACTCTATTAGACACTCCTACCTAGTTGGTCCACCTTGTAGATGTAAAGTCAGAGACGATCGCTCATCTATTGCTGCTGTTTGAGTTGGTCATCATCATCTGCCCAAGGGGCGCTGTTGGCTGGATATTTTTGGTTGGTGGACTATTCTCAGTCCAGCAAGGACAGTGAGGTGTTTAAAAACTCTTATCCACTCATACCAGCACAACAAATCATAAATGCACAACATTTATTTAAACTAACAGTTATAATTAGCGAAAATAATAAACAATTAAAGCAATTAAAGTTCTTTATTATTCAGTCCAGTCTGTGGTAAAGTCCGTAGTGAGTTCAGGTTTCTGTCACATCTAGCAGGAGCAGCATTGGTGGCACAGCAGTCTCGACTTGCAGGCTTCAACCTCAGGTGGGTAAACATGTATTTGATATGAAAGCAAATTACACTATATGATCAAAAGTATGTGAGCCTCCTTCCTACCTAAAAGCTTTTAATATAAATTAGAATGTCACTTGCAAGCCAGAACTTTCTATGTGTTCTTGGCAATAATATTTTGACTTAATGGGCACAGATTTTCACAGATACACTCCAGAACAAAGTCCTGCTTCCAGGTGGAGAAACCAGCAGATTGTGTTTGCTGAATATATATACATTGTCCCAACATCCCCCACATATATACATACATACTGTATATGTTTGACTATATTTAAGGTAGGTTTTGTTTTTTTGTTGGTTGGTGTATTTGTGTGTGTGGAAGCTTGCACCCCAGTTTGATATCTTCCCAAGTGGCTTTTCTGCTTGAGTCATTATGTCCTCCATGACCTAGAGTGAAGCTTTCATAAACAGGGAAATGGGGCTCTGACTTTTTTGGACAGTCCAACAAACACATAGTCAGGTGTCCACTTACTTTTGGCCATATTGTGTATAAATTGTGTATATATCTTTAGATGTATCCTAGAGTAATAAATTTTTAATACCAGTGCTTGTCGTACTTAATTTATTATCATTTGTTTTAATCAGATTAGCACTGTATGCAGCCACAGCAGAAAATTAAGTAAATACCTCCAGAAACAGCCATAAATATTAGATAAAAGTCTTACTAATCATGTGTTTTCAGCCAACATAATTATTGTTGCTTTAATGCAGTATCATTTTAATATTAGAGTATTTAAAGTATTCCAGAGTAAAACAGGCTAAGTTAATAATAACCACTAGATGGCGGTAAGTGTTTATTTTACAGTAATTCTGTTTCTGCTATGGAAGTCATTTCAAACTTTAGACTTTAGTAATGGGTTACAGAACCATTTTAATGCTTTGGGACTCTACAGGGAGTTCCATTAATGACTTACTCAGTACATCACAAAAGGACTCAAAGGTCAACATTTATGATTTTACCATTAGAAATAGACATAGCACTAATGTGCTAGACCAGTGGTCCCCAACCACCGGGCCGTGGACCGGTACCGGTCCGTGGGTCATTTATTACCAGGCCACACTGAAAGAATAAATAATTACAGATACCTGTGTTCCATTTCCAACACACGGGTGTTTATCGTCTCATATCACCCCCAGGTGGAAGCAGCTAATTTGTGAGCAGTATAATTATTCTATTTTAAATCCTCCCGCCCCTGCCGGTCCATGAAATTATAGCTTATATGAAACCGGTCCGTGGTGCAAATAAGGTTGGGGATCGCTGTGCTAGACCAACAACCACTGAGATATCAAGCTCTCAAGTGTAAATCTCAGTGGTGCTGTCGACTGGTCAGGGGGCTATATAGGGAGCAATATGATGAATCTTTTAAAAGCTATTGAAGTTATTAATATGATGAATACTTTATATGCTATTGAAGTTATTAATAAAAATCTGGTTTTTATTATGTAATAAAGGGTTGTAGTATGTAATGTGGGTTACACTTGATACAATACAACTTGTTTTGGAGCAATATGGTGAATACTTTAAAAGCTATTGAAGTTATTAATATGAGGAATACTTTAATGCATGAATATTTAAGAACCGATTTGTGCTACTCTTGATTTTTACCATTAGTTACTGTTAGTCAGATCATGAAGTTTTAAAATAGTGTCCACTCACTGTCCACTTAGACACTCCTACCTAGTTGGTCCACCTTGTAGATGTAAAGTCACAGATGATCGCTCATCTATTGCTGCTGTTTGAATTGGTCATCTTCTAGACCTTCATCAGTGGCCACAGGACGCTGGCCACAGGGCGCTGTTGGCTGGATATTTTTGGTTGGTGGACTATTCTCAGTCCAGCAGGGACAGTGAGGTGTTTAAAGACTCTGTCAGCATTGCTGTGTCTGATCCACTCATACCAGCACAACACACACTAACACACCACCACCATGTCAGTGTCACTGCAGTGCTGAGAATGATCCACCACCTTAATAATACCTGTAGAGAAACAGATGGACTACAGTCAGTAATTGTAGAACTACAAAGTGCTTCTATATGGCAAGTGGAGCTGATAAAATGGACAGTGAGTGTAGAAACAAGGAGGTGGTTTTAATGTTATGCTAAGTTTGCACCTACAGTTAAGGTGGCAGAATTTGGTGGGTCAGTAGAGAGCCCTTACATGAACAACATCCAAGACCTTCAAGATAAATGGGAGCACTCAAATGTAAGCCAAGACTTACAGTATATCTTAACATCAGTACACATCTACACACAACAATGCTTTTGTGGCTTAATAAAATTAAAACAGTAATATTTCAACACAGCACAGGCCATGAGTGCCATGGGAAATTGGACATGTCTAAATTGCTTTCAGAGAAATTACAGCCAAGATTTTCTTTAGATAAAGCTATTCATTGCTGTGGGTTTTGTGGCCGCTGCACAAGAGCGAGGCCCTTCAAATCAAGTTCCACTGAGCATGCTGTGATGTAAATCTCTGCATAAAGATTACAGCTAGATCACAAAATGATCGCACTGTAAACACACTGTTATACAAGCAAATCCTCAAAGTCACTGCTGTCTTAGATTAGAGCACAGAATGCTGTAACAGTATTATATACTAGAGGACATCTGAGTAAACACAAGCACCCCTGTTTACATCATAATCTGTTCTCTCACTTAATCATGAAGCCTATGTTTTGTCACGACCGATCGACAGGTGATTATCCCTCAGCGAAAATAGACCAGATAACATATGCCTTTTAAAATGAATTGTCATTGTAGGAGTGATAAACTGAAGTAATATTGTTGGACGAATATGTATTTTGTTACTTTTATTTGTGTACATCATGTTCCATGGGTAAGTAGTGTTACTATGATGAAAATGATGGACAGAAATACTCTTTTTACACCGATCAGCCATAACAATAAAACCACCTCCTTGTTTCTGCACTCACTGTCCATTTTATCAGCTCCACTTACCATATAGAGGCACTTCGCAGTTCTACAATTACTGACTGTAGTCCATCTGTTTCTCTGCATGCTTTGTTAGCCCCCTTTCATGCTGTTCTTCAATGGTCAGTACTCTCCCAGGACCACTACAGAGCAGGTATTATTTGGGTGGTGGATGATTCTCAGCACTGCAGTGACACTGACATGGTGGTGGTGTGTTAGTGTGTGCTGTGCTGGTATGAGTGGATAAGACACACCTCACTGTCACAGCTGGACTGAGAATAGTCCACCAACCAAAAACATCCAGCCATCAGCACCCCGTGGGCAGCGTCCTGTGACCACTAATGAAGGTGGGCGCAAGGCACACAGTAACACCCTGGACGGGACACCAGTCCATCGCAAGGCAGACACACACATACACACACCCATAGGGCAATTCAATGTCTTCAGTTAGCCTAACTGCATGTTTTTGGGCTGTGGGAGGAAACCCACACAGACATGGGGAGAACATGCACATGAACTCCACACAGAAAGGACCCGGACCGCCCCGACTGGGGATCGAACCCAGGACCTTCTTGCTGTGAGGCGATAGTGCTACCCACCGAGCCAAGTTGGCAATTAAAATATCTTTAAAACGAAGTACCTTGCACAACTATTATGTCATTATGAAATCAAAGGTGTTTAAATTGATGTTTTGTAACCTTTCTACTGGTAAAAATTTTGAAGTTAGGCTGCAATAATCCTGCTTGCCAGCCAGTGGAAAGTCCTATCCACCAAATCACCCAAAACCTTTATGAAAACCACCACATGACAAAAATTTTGATTTTTTTTTTTTTTTAGCTCATTTACTTACACATATTTGAAAGAAAACATATAATTGTTTTTTTTATTTACAAACACTGGCTGTATAATGGGTTGTACTAAATTGTTTAGTTGGCTCAAACTGTATGAAAAATCTATATTGAAAAAAAAAAACGAATTTAGATGGAAACAGTGAGCTAGTCAAGCTAGCATAAAGTGTAGACTGTTGTTTATGGTGGCGTACTGTATAAATAAGGGCTGGATGCACCAGCTTACTAATTGAAATATCGTTGTTTAGGGATGTTGTTCTACTTTATAGTCAAAATGTGGTAAATTTAAGAAAAAATATTGCTGATAAACAGTGATAAAACTCGCACACTGCTAAAAAGACGACTTTGCAGTTACAAAGCACAGCAAAGTTTTCCAGTAGATGGCAGTTTTTCCATCCTGAACGTCTATTGTTTAGCTCATTTGCTCTTTAAGGTATAAAATGGTAAACACAAAAGTAAGATTTTAAAGAGAAACATGAATGGTTTAACTTATAAACAGTGCTTTTTCTAGTTTGTGTCCCTGCATTGTCTTTAAATTGAGTTTAGAAATGGCCTAGATATATTAAAACTATCAAATAATACTAGACACCAGCTGAATTTCTGAAGGTTTTTGTTTTTGTCATCGTCACACTGAATGATTTTGCATTATTTAACATTTAATAAAACGTAGTTTGTTTTTTTTCAACGTTAGTTATTAAATTTTGAAAAAAAAAAACATACAAATGTGTTCATAACAATAATACTTTGAGCAATACACAAGACATAAATGAAATAAATGAATAAGAAGAAGAAATACAATTAAGATTTAAAAAAAAAAAACCCTATCGGCCAGCTCACCATGCATAATACATATACAGTGTATCACAAAAGTGAGTACACCCCTCACATTTCTGCAGATATTTAAGTATATCTTTTCATGGGACAACACTGACAAAATGACACTTTGACACAATGAAAAGTAGTCTGTGTGCAGCTTATATAACAGTGTAAATTTATTCTTCCCTCAAAATAACTCAATATACAGCCATTAATGTCTAAACAACCGGCAACAAAAGTGAGTACACCCCTTAGTGAAAGTTCCTGAAGTGTCAATATTTTGTGTGGCCACCATGATTTCCCAGAACTGCCTTAACTCTCCTGGGCATGGAGTTTACCAGAGCTTCACAGGTTGCCACTGGAATGCTTTTCCACTCCTCCATGACGACATCACAGAGCTGGCGGATATTCGAGACTTTGCGCTCCTCCACCTTCCGCTTGAGGATGCCCCAAAGATGTTCTATTGGGTTTAGGTCTGGAGACATGCTTGGCCAGTCCATCACCTTTACCCTCAGCCTCTTCAATAAAGCAGTGGTCGTCTTAGAGGTGTGTTTGGGGTCATTATCATGCTGGAACACTGCCCTGCGACCCAGTTTCCGGAGGGAGGGGATCATGCTCTGCTTCAGTATTTCACAGTACATATTGGAGTTCATGTGTCCCTCAATGAAATGTAACTCCCCAACACCTGCTGCACTCATGCAGCCCCAGACCATGGCATTCCCACCACCATGCTTGACTGTAGGCATGACACACTTATCTTTGTACTCCTCACCTGATTGCCGCCACACATGCTTGAGACCATCTGAACCAAACAAATTAATCTTGGTCTCATCAGACTATAGGACATGGTTCCAGTAATCCATGTCCTTTGTTGACATGTCTTCAGCAAACTGCTTGCAGGCTTTCTTGTGTAGAGACTTCAGAAGAGGCTTCCTTCTGGGGTGACAGCCATGCAGACCAATTTGATGTAGTGTGCGGCGTATGGTCTGAGCACTGACAGACTGACCCCCCACCTTTTCAATCTCTGCAGCAATGCTGACAGCACTCCTGCGCCTATCTTTCAAAGACAGCAGTTGGATGTGACGCTGAGCACGTGCACTCAGCTTCTTTGGACGACCAACGCGAGGTCTGTTCTGAGTGGACCCTGCTCTTTTAAAACGCTGGATGATCTTGGCCACTGTGCTGAAGCTCAGTTTCAGGGTGTTGGCAATCTTCTTGTAGCCTTGGCCATCTTCATGTAGCGCAACAATTCGTCTTTTAAGATCCTCAGAGAGTTCTTTGCCATGAGGTGCCATGTTGGAACTTTCAGTGACCAGTATGAGAGAGTGTGAGAGCTGTACTACTAAATTGAACACACCTGCTCCCTATGCACACCTGAGACCTAGTAACACTAACGAGTCACATGACATTTTGGAGGGAAAATGACAAGCAGTGCTCAATTTGGACATTTAGGGGTGTAGTCTCTTAGGGGTGTACTCACTTTTGTTGCCGGTGGTTTAGACATTAATGGCTGTATATTGAGTTATTTTGAGGGAAGAATAAATTTACACTGTTATATAAGCTGCACACAGACTACTTTTCATTGTGTCAAAGTGTCATTTTGTCAGTGTTGTCCCATGAAAAGATATACTTAAATATCTGCAGAAATGTGAGGGGTGTACTCACTTTTGTGATACACTGTACATACATTAATACATAAACATAGACAAAGACATTCAGCGATAACCAGTAAACCAAGCGACCAACCAACCAGTAGAGTTAGTCTGGAGTGAGTGGAAGATCTGTCCCCCCAACAAACCAGAAAAACGGGCCCCATATCTTCTCAAATTTGTTTGAAAAGCCACTAAGTGTGAGTCAAATTTTCTCTAGCTTAAGAAAGAGAAAAACATCCCTGATCCAGTGAGTGTAGTAAGGAAACCATCTACCATTGAGTCTCCAGGTGAATTGGGGAATGTGGGAAACGTATTGTGGACAAAGCTGCGAACCTGTAGATATCTGAAAAAGTGATGTCTAGGTAGAGAAAATCTATCTGAAAGTTGCTGAAACGATTCAAAGACATTATCAAAATACAAGTCTTTAAAGGAGTTCATAGTACAAATACCTTTTGGTTACTACTCTTGCCATCATAGACAAGCAGATAATTCAGTTTTTGTATATTATCTCTATGCCACGATCTAGAGCAATCCTAAATTTCCAATGTTACAGACTAGTACCCTGGTTATACTGTACATTCAACCAGAAGTAACTGGGTTGCTACAACTCATCCAGGGTGTAACAAAAGAGAAATAGGTACTCCACATGTTCCTTTTTCAAGACTTTACAACAAAAAGACTACACAAAGATGGGGTTGAGAGTAGTCAAAGAGTAGTAACCACTGGGATATAGCTCCGTGGTAGAGCATTTGACTGCACATCAAGAGGTCCCTGGTTAAATCCTGGTGCCCCCTAGTTCTTTAATCCAGTGAGTTTCTGTAAAATGTGAACAAGGCTTCATGTTGTGCTTAGGGCAGTTGTAGCCTAATGGTTAAGGTACTGGACACCACTGCCAGGTTGCTGCTGTTGGGCCCTTGAGCAAAGCCCTTAACTCTCAATTGCTCAGACTATAAAAACTGTCACAGTACTGTAAGTTGCTTTGGATAAATGTAAATGTAAGAAATTAGAAACGGCAGTACTCGCTTGTCATCGTCTGACAGAAATATTTCATATCAAGGCTCTTATGTCTGATGAAAAGCTGAAACAGACGTTTTGTCCATTAGGGGTGTTGGGAAGCTAAGCTTAGTAATCACAAGGATTGTATAAAGGGTGGCCAGGTTGCATATCGACATCTCTCCTCGTATTAAACCAACAGACCGTTGCCCTCTTGTTATCCCATAAGAGCAGGCTGGCTATGTCACCTCTCATTCATAATAGATTCTAAATTCTAAATTGAAAATTGAAAATTCAGTGTACATTGTGAAATCATAATTACTATAGTATGTTTTGTATACCACATATGACAAAAATTCATGACGACAGGGTTCAATGGGGTTGGATGTAATTTTTTTAGTAGTATGGTATTTTTGTAATCTCTGTCTATTTATTTTAAATAAACCTAACTTTATTAGTCTGTGACAGAGGTAAGGTAAATATTTGCTTTATTAGTATTCCTAACGTTATTACTTTTTAAGTATCTTTTCCCAAAATCCCTAACCCAGTGAGACAGACTGAGACAATTATAAACCAGATCATAATTACACACTAAAATGACCGAACCACACATTCTTTACTGCTGACATTTTTAATGACCCTCAGGGGTTATTAAAAAAACCAAAAGGAGAGGTGATTAAAACCAACGTTGGTTTAATGGAGAGATTCTTTGTTTTGTTTAAACAGACGAGGAGAGGAGCCGCAGGTAAAAGAAGCTGTAGCTCCATTGGTAACCATGGAGATGATCATGAAGATGAACAGCATGGGGGACTTGTGTTTCAAAAGAAAGAGAAATGTATAAAGAGACACTAGATTGAAGATATAATCGGTGATTTAGGTGGGGAGGAAGAAAGGAAACGCAGCAGTTTGTCTTTTCAGGATCTAGGTACAAGCAAGATAGTCTGTGTTGAATGCACATTGTCCATTTTATCGGCTTTCATCGTCATTCTACAATTACTGACTGTAGTCCATCTGTTCCTCTGCATACTTTGTTAGCCCCCTTTTACGCTGTTCTTCAATGGTCAGGACTACCACAGGACCACTACAGAGCAGGTATTATTTAGGTGGTGGATCATTCTCAGCACTGCAGTGACACTGACATGGTGGTGGTGTGTTAGTGTGTGTTGTGCTGGTATGAGTGGATCAGACACAGCAGCGCAGTAGGAGTGTCTAATAGAGTGGACAGTGAGTGGAAACTCCAGGAAGTTTCCACTCACTGTCCACTCTATTAGACACTCCTACCTAGTTGGTCCACCTTGTAGATGTAAAATCAGAGACGATCGCTCATCTATTGCTGCTGTTTGAGTTGGTCATCTTTGAGATCTTCATCAGTCGTCACAGGACGCTGCCCACAGGGTGCTGATGGATGGATATTTTTGGTTGGTGGACAATTCTCAGTCCAGCAAGGACAGTGAGGTGTTTAAAAACTCCAGCAGCGCTGCTGTGTCTTATCCACACTAACACACCACCACCATGTCAGTGTCACTGCAGTGCCGAGAATGATCCACCACCTAAATAATACCTGCTCTGTGGTGGTCCTGGGAGAGTCCTGACCATTGAATAACAGGGTGAAAGCAGGCTAGGACAGTATGTAGAGAAACAGATGGACTACAGTGAGTGTAGAAACAAGGAGGTGGTTTTAATGTTATGGCTGATCAGTGTGTATATACAGTATATACAGTGTATCACAAAAGTGAGTACACCCCTCACATTTCTGCAGATATTTAAGTATATCTTTTCATGGGACAACACTGACAAAATGACACTTTGACACAATGAAAAGTAGTCTGTGTGCAGCTTATATAACAGTGTAAATTTATTCTTCCCTCAAAATAACTCAATATACAGCCATTAATGTCTAAACCACCAGCAACAAAAGTGAGTACACCCCTTAGTGAAAGTTCCTGAAGTGTCAATATTTTGTGTGGCCACCATTATTTCCCAGAACTGCCTTAACTCTCCTGGGCATGGAGTTTACCAGAGCTTCACAGGTTGCCACTGGAATGCTTTTCCACTCCTCCATGACGACATCACGGAGCTGGCGGATATTCGAGACTTTGCGCTCCTCCACCTTCCGCTTGAGGATGCCCCAAAGATGTTCTATTGGGTTTAGGTCTGGAGACATGCTTGGCCAGTCCATCACCTTTACCCTCAGCCTCTTCAATAAAGCAGTGGTCGTCTTAGAGGTGTGTTTGGGGTCATTATCATGCTGGAACACTGCCCTGCGACCCAGTTTCCGGAGGGAGGGGATCATGCTCTGCTTCAGTATTTCACAGTACATATTGTAGTTCATGTGTCCCTCAATGAAATGTAACTCCCCAACACCTGCTGCACTCATGCAGCCCCAGACCATGGCATTCCCACCACCATGCTTGACTGTAGGCATGACACACTTATCTTTGTACTCCTCACCTGATTGCTGCCACACATGCTTGAGACCATCTGAACCAAACAAATTAATCTTGGTCTCATCAGCCAATAAGACATGGTTCCAGTAATCCATGTCCTTTGTTGACATGTCTTCAGCAAACTGTTTGCGGGCTTTCTTGTGTAGAGACTTCAGAAGAGGCTTCCTTCTGGGGTGACAGCCATGCAGACCAATTTGATGTAGTGTGCGGCGTATGGTCTGAGCACTGACAGGCTGACCCCACACCTTTTCAATATCTGCAGCAATGCTGACAGCACTCCTGCGCCTATCTTTCAAAGACAGCAGTTGGATGTGACGCTGAGCATGTGCACTCAGCTTCTTTGGACGACCAACGCGAGGTCTGTTCTGAGTGGACCCTGCTCTTTTAAAACGCTGGATGATCTTGGCCACTGTGCTGCAGCTCAGTTTCAGGGTGTTGGCAATCTTCTTGTAGCCTTGGCCATCTTCATGTAGCGCAACAATTCGTCTTTTAAGATCCTCAGAGAGTTCTTTGCCATGAGGTGCCATGTTGGAACTTTCAGTGACCAGTATGAGAGAGTGTGAGAGCTGTACTACTAAATTGAACACACCTGCTCCCTATGCACACCTGAGACCTAGTAACACTAACAAATCACATGACATTTTGGAGGGAAAATGACAAGCAGTGCTCAATTTGGACATTTAGGGGTGTAGTCTCTTAGGGGTGTACTCACTTTTGTTGCCGGTGGTTTAGACATTAATGGCTGTATATTGAGTTATTTTGAGGGAAGAATAAATTTACACTGTTATATAAGCTGCACACAGACTACTTTTCATTGTGTCAAAGTGTCATTTTGTCAGTGTTGTCCCATGAAAAGATATACTTAAATATCTGCAGAAATGTGAGGGGTGTACTCACTTTTGTGATACACTGTATATATAGTTAGGCATATATGACACATCAATGACACCTAATGTAGAGAAAAGAGAGAGATCAACAGAAAGCCTGGCTGATGGTGAGATGTGATACAGAAGAGACGCTATGGATGTAGGATGTAGGCCACGAGGCAGTACAGTCCCTGGAAATGAGAGAAAAACAAAGTCATAGAGAACGATGGTCTTTAAACAATCAAGTCTACATTACAAATTGTTTATAGCATGTTCATTACTGTCTCTTTGTCCAAAAAAAACATTCAGCCATCCGTCTATTCACAAATATAGGTCAGTCCAACATGGCATCTGTCGCTGACTCATCCCAGTCATAGCTAGTGTGCGTGTGCACGCCTGGCCCATCGTTACCATGGTAGCGCCAACTCCGAGTAATCATCCATGCCTTTCGCATGCCTCATATATTCCTGCGAGCATCTGTTCTTTCACAGATCCTTAAGACCGTAAGACCTATTTAAGGCAAATATTTTCCTCGCATATTGCCAGTGTTTTTGCTTTCATGCTCTTTGTGACATTAATTTCAATCCCTGTTTTTATTAGACAGTATTCCTTCACACAGTCTGGGACATGTTCTTCCAAAATAGAAATCTGGAAAACAGGATTCGTTGGCCTTTTGTTGTGGTGATGTATGTTATTTATGCCATACAACATGCTTGAAGCTTAGTCACTGAACTAAATGATTCAGCATTTATGTCACATTATCTAATCATTTTATTGGCAGAATTACACTGACCAGCCATAACATTAAAACCACCTTCTTGTTTCTACACTCACTGCCCATTTTATCAGCCAACTTACCATATAGGAGCACTTTGTAGTCTATCTGTTTCTCTGCATGCTCTGTTAGCCCCCTTTCATGCTGTTCTTCAATGGTCAGGACTCTCTATTTAGGTGGTAGATCATTCTCAGCACTGCAGTGACACTACTAACACTGTGGTGTGTTAGTACGTGTTGTGTTGGTATGAGTGGATCAGACACAGCAGCGCTGCTGCAGTTTTTAAACACCTCACTGTCACTGCTGGACTGAGAATAGTCCACCAACCAAAAATATCCCCGTGGGCAGCGTCCTGTGACCACTGATGAAGGTCTAGAAGACGACCAACTCAAACAGCAGCAATAGATGAGCGATCGTCTCTGACTTTACATCTACGAGGTGGACCAACTAGGTAGAAGTGTCTAATAGAGGGGACAGTGAGTGGACACGGTATTTAAAAACTCCAGCAGCGCTGCTGTGTCTGATCCACTCATACAAGCACGACACACACTAACACACCACCACCATGTCAGTGTTACTACAGACAGGAAGGAATGAGACTGGGTTGTTCCTTCAAAGTAGTTCCCACTGCATTGTCGCATGTGCTGAATTGCAAGCTGACCTCACTGCACTCTATTCCTGACTGCAAATCCAGTTACAGACATCTCAGGAAATTATAAGGCTTATCCAGACCAGGGGGTCAATGGAACCTCATCCTGTTCCACACAGCTGTCTCTCCGGACATATTTCCCCCGAAACTCAAAGTCAGGCAGAATCTGAGGGTTATGTTTGTAACATGCAATTTCATGGACACACAGGAACACAGTAGATTATTTACACTGCTCATGGACAGTTCGCAGGTACCTTAACAACCTTTTTTGATTATTTACACACCTTATAAAACAGGCAGTGCGGTAATAAAACATCTTGTCATCAAACCCGTACACGCCTAGAGCATCGGCAGAGCAGGAAGCCCTGGCAAAATATGCCGCATGTCCGACTAGACAAGTCAGCCCGGCAGCAAGGGCACTGCCCAAAAGCAAGTTTTGATGTGTTTTGAACATGGGTGTAGCACTTAATAAAAGTGGATGAACATGGTTTGAATTAAGCACCCGAGAGCGTAATAAAGGAGGAGAAAAAACAAACATGACGAGCAAGGAGAAAGGGTGGAATATAGTTTTGTTATGATCTCCTGACCAGCTGACCAGGCTGCACGGTCCTTTGTGGTCACATCAGATTACCAGGCCGAGTGAGCTCAGCTTAAAGGGCTTTTGAAATAGAAGGAATGAGAGGGATTAATGGAGAAAGGGAGGAGGATTACAGCACCATGCCAAAGTGGGATTCACCCATAATCCCTCAGGAACTCTGCAACTCTGAGAAAACGAATGAGAGCGATCTTGTAGTCAATTGACTTTAAAATTGACAATTGTTTAGTCATTTAACCAATAGTATAGATACACTGATCAGCCATAACATTAAAACCACCTCCTTGTTTCTACACTTACCATATAGAAGCACTTTGAAGTTCTACAATTACTGACTGGTCCATCTGTTTCTCTACATACTTCTATTAGACTGCTTTTACCCTGTGCTTCAGTGGTCCACAGGACCAGAGCAGGTATTATTTAGGTGGTGGATCATTCTCAGCACTGCAGTGACACTGACATGGTGGCGCTGCTGAAGTTTTTAAATACCGTGTCCACTCACTGTCCACTCTATTAGACACTCCTACCTAGTTGGTCCACCTTGTAGATGCAAAGTCAGAGACGATCGCTCATCTATTGCTGCTGTTTGAGTTGGTCATCTTTGAGATCTTCATCAGTGGTCACAGGACGCTGCCTACGGGTCGCTGTTGGCTGGATATTTTTGGTTGGTGGACTATTCTCAGTTTAGCAGTGACAGTGAGGTGTTTAAAAACTACATAAGCATTGCTGTGTCTTATAATACCTGGTCTGTAGTGGTCCTGTGGGGGTCCTGACCATTGAAGAACAGCATAAAAGGAGGCTAACAAAGCATCCAGAGGAATAGATGACTACAGTTAGTAATTGTAGAACTACAAAGTGCTTCTATGTGGTAAGTGGAGCTGATCAAATGGACAGTGAGTGTAGAAACAAGGAGGTGGTTTTAATGTTATGGCTGATCGGTGTATACACCAATATGTTCTGTACTTCTGTGTTGCTATTTATTATTTTTCATAACTCATTATGGTCATTTTTGAGACCAAAGCTTTTCATGGACAGCACATTACATTTCACAATGTACATTCCAGTGAGTGTAGTCTTCAAACAAATTGCTTGAAATCCTTTTTATTCAAGCACAAACACTATGTACACAGCCGCTGGAATTCTTCTCCGTGTTTGCTTTCCCTAAAGCCCTTCTTTCAGAGTAAGTATGCGGGTATAAAGGACCTGGGTCACAGGGTCAAGGTTGGAGCTATTGGAAACTGATTAGAGCTGTGGACAGAAAGGTCAGGAGGAGACGAATACAGAAGAAACAAGGACAGCAGAGATAGGAACAGAATTCCATTAATGTGGCTGATGTGATTAATAAAAAGCTTTGAATGGAGACGTGGAAGACAACACAGCATAGTTTTAAGCGTTTTCTGTTATTGGTGTTATACAGATGTCTGGAGAGTCTATTTTTTGAAGGTGGTAGTTGGTGTACATTCAGTAAATGTTTATTAAAATCAAACCTCATAAAAAATGGTCTAAAATATAATTTACATTTATGTTTTTTGGCATTTAGCAGAAGCGACTTACAGTACATACTGTCTAAGCAATTAAGGGTTAAAGGTCTTGCTCAAGGGCCCAACAGAGGCAATCTGGCAGTGGTGGGGCTTGAACCAGCGACCTTTTTAGATTACTAGTTCAGTACCTTAACCACTAGGCTACAACTGCCGTCAACAATTAGCAGACACTTTTATTTAAAGCGACTTACAGTACTGGGACAGTATTCAGTCTGAGCAATTGAGAGTTAAGGGCCTTGCTCAAGGGCCCAACAATGGCAACCTGGCAGTGGTGGGGCTTGAATCAGTGACCTTTTTAGATTATTAGTCCAGTAGGTTAACCACAAGGCTTTTATCCAAAGTGACTTACAGTACCGGGACAGTATACAGTCTGAGCAATTGAGGGTTAAGGACTCTAAGGGCCCAACAGAGACGATCTGGCAGTGGTAGGGCTTGAACCATCGACCTTCTGATTACTAGTCCAGTACCTTAACCACTAGGCTACAACTGCCATCAACAATTAGCAGACACTTTTATTTAAAGCGACTTACAGTATACAGTATACAGTCTGAACAATTGAGGGTTAAGGGCCTTGCTTAAGGGCCCAACAATGGCAACCTGGCAGTGGTGGGGCTTGAACCAGCGTCCTTTTTAGATTACTATTTCAGTACCTTAACCACTAGGCTACAACTGCCGTCAACAGTTAGCAGACGCTTTTATCCGAACCGACTTACAGTACCGGGACAGTATACAGTCTGAGCAATTGAGGGTTAAGGGCCTTGCTTAAGGGGCCCAACAATGGCAACCTGTCAGAGGCGGGGTTCGAACCAGTGACCTTTTTAAATTACTAGTCCAGTACTGTAACCATAGGCTACAAATGGCATCAGCAATTAGCAGATGCTTTTATCCAAAGTGACTTACAGTACCGGGACAGTTTACAGTCTGAGCCATTGAGGGTTAAGGGCCTTGCTTAATGGCCCAACAATGGCAGTGGTGGGATTGAACCAGCAACCTTTTTAGATTACTAGTCCAGTATCTTAACCACAAGGCTACAACTGTTGTGGCGTGCATAATTTGTGCTTTACTATTGGTTTATGGCATGATGGCACAACTGGTCAAACAGGTGCCACACAGCAATAAGGGCTCCAATGGTCCCTGTCTGTGGTCACTGTCTGTAAAGTTTGACTTGTCAGTCTTCCCATAATCATAGATTTTCTCTGGATAATCAGGTTCCCCCACCTCCCCAAAATATGCAGGAAGGAAGATTGACTGATTAAATGTTCCCTTGCATAGTAAGTGGATATGCCACCCACTGCCACCCTCAGCAAAATTAATTGGTTAGTAGAGATGAAGGAAAATGATGGAGCACCTGTTTCAGGATTGTGTTTTTGAGCTCTGCATTCACAGCATGTTTGATTGGTATTAATGTAAAATCAGTTTAATCCCACTCTCGTAAAAACCACTAATGCAGATCCCCGCTCTAATTGAGAAGAAAGAAGCTCTGACACGTGGGCAGCAGCCGTATGCATTTTTTCACCCTGCTCTAGGCGAGTGCTAATGCAGATCAACCCTGTGTACGGAGAGACACACCCTGATCAACGCACTCCTTCCCCACTCCTGTGCAGGCATCACTTGCATCACTTATGAGGTGACCCTATCCGGCTTACTACTACCCCACCCATATATAAACAACAGGCCAATCGTTGTTCAGCCAGATGGCAGAGCTGAGATTCAATACAATGTATTCGAGATCCCAGCTCCCGTGTACTAGCGTGTGTTTTATCGCTGCGCCACCTGAACGGCTGTGTTTTCTCTTTATGAGACACATCAGCCCTGTGTACGGAGAGACACACCCTGATCAACACACTCCTTCCCCACCCCTGTGCAGGCACCATCAATCAGCCAGCAGAGGCTGTTGTTGCATCAGTTATGAGGAGACCCTATCCGGCTTACTACTACCCCTCCTCTATATGAACAACAGGCCAATCGTTGTTCATGTGGTCGCTCAGCCCAGCCAGATGGCCAGAGATCCTAGCTCCGGTGTGCTAGCGTGTGTTTTACCGCTGCGCCACTTGAGTGGCCGTGTTCTCTATTTATGAGATGATGTCCATGAGTATGAATGTGTGTTTGGAGGGGTTGTTAAAAAGCAGTCCAACAAAATAATGCAGTGATGTGACAGAGAATTTAGCCACAACTAAACACAGTGTATAACAGAGAAAATAGATCCTCGTTGCTAACTCATTAGCTCCCTCGGGGAAGGTTTTCATGCTCGATGGTTATGAAATGATACAGATGAGATCACTCAGTCTCTGCCTGCAGAACATGCACACGAAGTTTTATGCGGCTTAGTGTTCAGAATTGCTGTCTCTGCACAGCTAATTTCGGCCTACTGGGACCCTACAGCTGCTATCAATTAAGAGAATTAAAATGAAGCACACATCTAACGCATATGGCAACAGGTGCCTTAGGATTGGCTACGTGTTCCAAGAACTGAGGATTATAAATTTAGGACTGCTAGGTGTGCGTATTACATTATAGAGGATAAAATGACACCGAGAGCCTTGGGGATCGGACAATGATGAAGACAAAGAAATGGAAGATTTTGCTATTGCTTTATTAAAAAGAAGGTTTAGGTATAAAGAATAAATACTGTACTTTTTAATAGTATGCCGTGTTCGGAGCAGCAGGAGCAACAATTTCAGTGAATGAATAGGAGCTCAGTTCTACGTATAACAACAGGCGCAAAAATAAAAAGAGAGTGGGAGGGAGGGAGTCACACTTTACTTCAGTACTGCTCCACTAACCTACTTACTGTAATCTCCGTGCTGTTTCATAACAGACCCCTGCTGGAGAATTGCATCAGCAAGGCTTTCTGTATGCACACAGACACAAAACCAGTGTGTTGTTTATGGAAGACTAAATGTTTTCATCCAGCCCATCTCACTCTGCCAATTATTAGGTAAAAGATGATCTTTCACTGGAAGCAGCCTGGAGAAACATGCTAATGCAGAGAAAGTGAAACATTCCTACTGTACATATACACCAACTAGGCATAACATTATGACCACTGACAGGTGAAGTGAATAACACTGATTATCTCATCATCACGGCACCTGTTAGTGGGTGGGATATATTAGGCAGCAAGTGAACATTTTATTAAGGGTAAGGATTTGAGCGAGCCAGACCCTGTCCACTGCCGAAAGCACCAACAATCGGCAGGTGAGCTTCGGAACTGGACCACGGAGCAATGGAAAAAGGTGGCCTGGTCTGATGAATCACGTTCTTTTATATCACATAGATGGCAGGGTGTGCGTCGCTTACCTGGGGAACACATGGCACCAGGATGCACTATCCGCAGAGGCAGTGTGATGCTTTGGGCAATGTTCTGCTGGGAAACCTTGAGTCCTACCATCCATGTGGATGTTACTTTGACACGTACCACCTACCTAGGCACTGTTGCAGACCATGTACACCCTTTCATGGAAGTAGTATTCCCTGATAGCTGTGCCACAAAGCAAAAATGCACAACGACAAGTTTGAGGTGTTGACTTGGCCTCTGAATTCCCTAAATCTCATTACAATCGAGCATCTGTGGGATGTGCTGGACAAACAAGTCAGATCCATGAAGGCTCCACCTCACAACTTACAGGAGTTAAAGGATCTGCTGCTGACATCTTGGTGCCAGATAAAACAGCACACCTTCAGGGGTCTAGTGGAGTCCATGCCTCGACAGGTCAGGGTTGTTTTGGCAGCAAAAGGGGGACCACCATGCAAACAGGTGTATAAAATTAATTATATAAAATAAATAAACAGCCTTTAACTCTTTGGCAACAGTTCAGGGAAGGCCCTTTTCTGTTCCACCTCTGAAGTGTCCCTGTATACAAAGCAAAGTCCATAAAGACATGATCTGTGGCATGTGCAAGTTCAGTGTAGAAGAACACCACAGTGAAAACATGGTTTTAGAACTGGCTCTCTCAGGTTAATTAAAAGACAGGAAAGAAGTTAAGGAAAAAAGTTGCAAGATGACCTGAAAGCAGCAGGAACAACAGTTATACATTGAACTATAACTAATATACTGCACCACAATAATCTCCATTCCTACACACCAGGCAAAACTCATGTCATGTAGAAAGTAGGGTTTGGTGTATTACCCTAAACACCTTACCAACAGTCAAGTATGGAGACTAAAGCATTATAATACGGGACTGCTTCTTTTCAAACAATAATGGTGTATTACACATCAGTCAAGCAAACACAATTCAATCTATGAACCATAATATCATAAAATAGGAGTGAAATGTATTATTATTGACCAAGAATCTAACATAAGACCTTTAAACAACTTCAAACAAATAGCAAATAAGCTCCTGACTAAGCTTTAATCCCAATAAAAATGCACTGACATTTTTAAAGGTTATTTTAAGGAGCCTCATGTGACACTAGGGAATTAACAGTTTGAAATTTAACCACGATGCTGCAAAAGCAAATTATTTATTGACACAGATGTACTATTCCTTTCAGTATATACTGGCAAAAACATGAAGGTGAACCAATTAACGTAGCTTGCATGATAAGTATATGCATAATGTATGTGTGTAATGTCATACATTTACACTAGTGGTAAATATTTCAAATCTTTTGTGCCAAAAATTATAGCCTATGAATGTGGTCATTGTGGAAATTAGGTTATGCTGGCTGGTTTGATATTTAGAATGTAAATAAATGCAAACCCTCCAGTCATTTTCCTTGCTACTGCGTAACTCCTACATATAGTAAGAAGAGAAAAAAGAGCTTTCTTAATTATCAGGCAATGTAACTGAAAGACAAATGATGAGACCTTCTTGTGCTCCTGATGCTTGCTAAAATTTTAGTTTCTTTCTTTATAGAGTCTTTCATTTTAGTAATTTATATATTATGCATTTACATGTATTGTGAATTATGGAAAGTACGCAGTGGCACAGAGGTTAGTGTTAATGCCCTGCACTTTGTACTCAATGTTTCCAGGATAGACTCCAGAACATTTTAAACCATACATGGCAGTAGGTCTTCAACACGTTATGGACAAAATTCTGCCCTAGATCTTTTGTTCAACCAGCAGTAGGACACTGCCGGCAAATAGATGACAGTGAATAGGTGAGGTTTGTAAAGGTGCAGGAAAATGTAGGTCACTACCGAATAATAAAACATAAATAATAAGACCAAAACGTCACCTTTAGCAAAAAAATCCTTTATTTAAAAGCCTGTAAGTGAACAGAGCAAAAATGTTGGGACAGTAGATGCAAATAATAAAGCAGTGATTGGTAAACGGGTGGCTCGGTGGGTAGCACTGGTGCCTCACAGCAATAAGGTCCTGGGTTCGTTCCCCAGGCGGGGCGGTCCGGGTCCTTTCTGTGCGGAGTTTGCATGTTCTCCCCGTGTCTGCGTGGGTTTCCTCCGGGAGCTCTGGTTTCCTCCCACAGTCCAAAAACATGCAGTGAAGTTAATTGGAGACACTGAATTGCCCTATAATTAAATGTGTGTGTGTATGTGTGTGTGTGTGTGTGTATGTTTGTCTGCCCTGCGATGGACTGGCATCCCGTCCAGGATGTTACTTTGTGCCCTGCGCCCATTGAAAAGCTGGGGTAGGCTCCAGCACACACACACACACACACACACACCCAACCCTAATAAGCAGATAAGAAAATTAATGAATGAATGAATGATTGGTAAACTGTCTTTTAGAAGTATTCAGTTGAAAACAGCACTATGAAATGAAAGAAATATGTGGTGCATTATAAAGCATAATGTACAACAACAACAACCCACAATTAGATATGCATTTAATTACTTTTTATTACTTTTAATTACTTTTAATTACAAGTTGGGTCTTGTTATGTCACAAACATGTGACCCCCCTCCTTCCCATACTCATATTTACTATCAAACTTATTTTAATACACTTTATGGTCAGTACATGAACAGACTTTTTAGCTATTTCTGCCACACTCATTCTAACAGATGTTAATCTCTCCTTGTTTAACCATGACTGTGCTACTGTGCTCAAAGCAATGTCTGGAAAAAACATATTTACATGAGTTTGGTTTTGTATGTGCAGAGATCTGAGTCTAATGTTATTGAACAACTTAGGATTCCCACACTTCCAGAAAAGTAAAGGCTGTTTTGTAAAGGATGCCCAACAAGCTCATAGTCAGGTTTCCACATACCATGTAGTGTGTTTTATAATAGTCACACATGGTTAGCAAAGTAATTAACTCTGTGTGCATAAATCAGCACATGCTTGAGATATAATAAGTACAGCTGTTTCTTCCTGGAATTAAAGAAAACAAGTCTTTCAGGTTGCAATTTTCTCAAAAGTCAAATCTGCATACTCCAAACAGCTGGTTTCTTTGGTTATTCATTTCCTTTAAGAAATTGGCTGGCAATTATCTGATACTGAAAATGAACATGCAAACACAGAAAAGACCCCAAAATTCCCGTTCCATCTGGGAATCGAACACAGGACCTTCTTGAGAACCAGACAACAGCAAAAATTCCCCTTTGCAAAACTGTAACATTTACTTTACTTGGTTTCCAAATGATTAAAAGGGGGGAATACAGTGGACCCTTGAGTTACGAACGGTTTACCATACGAACATTTCGGGTTACGAACGATCTTTTCAACTTAACGTACGAACAAATTTCGGATTACGAACAGAAATTCGCGAAAAACGTGACGTCACGAACAAGTTGACTCCAACCGTCTCTCTCTCTCTTTATATACAGTGAGCGAACATTCGGACAGTAGACGGTGTTTTTCCGGTGTTTTCTTTAGATTTTGTAAAATTCAATATTAAAATGTCCCCAAAGAATGTGCAAAGAAAGCGTGGTGATAAAATGAACAAATCTATTACATTTGTTGTTGTATAATTACTCCTGCCAGTAGCTGTCACTGTGTGTCAGACAGCGGGGACAGTGAGTGAGAGAGAAGAAGGAATTCAGCTCAGTAAAGTATTCTTTTTTTTTGTGCAATTACAGTACAGTACTACTGTGTATTGTTATTTATTATTGTTTATTACAGTATTATCTATTCTATAATTCAAGATTTAAGGGAAAATATAGTTGTATTTATTACAGAAAAGACCATTTAAGACATTAGAAAAGTTAGGTAAGGGGGGGAGGGGGTTTGGGAGGTCTGGCATGGATTAATTCTATTCTATTCTTATGGGAAAAGTAGGTTTAACTAACGAACATTTTGACTTAAGAACAGCCCTTCACAGACATCCCAAGTCTCCCGGAAGTTCTGGGAGTCTCCCGCATATACATAGCGGCTCCCTGATGCCCACAAGTCAGATAAAATCTCCCGGAATCTAGAACGAGCGGCCAAGAGCGACACAAACACGCACTCGTATTAAATCAGTTATCTGATATACAATCTAGCGCACTGCATAGGGAACATAAATCAATTGTCTAATATACTGTCTAGTGCACTATGTAGGGAGCATAATTAATTATGTAATACACTATCTAGTACACTATGTAAGGAACACAAATCATCATCTAGTTATACTTTCTAGTGCACTATGTAGTGAACATGAATGCGTTATCTAATACACTATCTAGTGCACTATGTAGGGAACATAAATCCGTGATCTGATATACAGTACAATCTAGTGCACTATGTAGGGAACATAAATCTGTGATCTGATATACAATCTAGTGCACTATGTAGGGAACATAAATCTGTGATCTGATATACAATCTAGTGCACTGTGTAGGGAACATAAAACAATTGTCTAATTCACTATCTAGTGCACTATGTAGGGAACATAAATTCATATCTAAAATACTATCTAGTGCACTATGTAGGGAACATAAATCCGTTATCTGATATACAATTTAGTGCACTATGTAGGGAACCTAAATCCGTTAACTAATACGCTACCTAATGCATTATGTAAAAAACAAGTCTATTATCTAGTACACTATCTAGCGCACTATGTAAGGAACATAAATTATTTTCTAATATACAACCTAGTGCACTATGTAGGGAACATAAATCTATTATCTTTCACACTATCTAGTGCACTATGTAGGGAACATAAATCTATTATCTTTCACACTATCTAGTGCACTATGTAGGGAACATAAATCTATTATCTTTCACACTATCTACACAGTAGTACACAGTAGTAGCTCAGTTAGCAGCTCCTAAAAGTTCTGTTATCACCCATATCCTTTGGTGTGTGCGAGGGTTTTTTTAGCTTTTTTTTTTTTTTTTGGGCATGGGGTTCGGGGTCGAGGTCCGGGTCCGGGTGTACCTCCCTGAAATGAGTTTTTGCAACTTGGGATGTCTGCCTTCAGAACCAATTGAATCAATAAGTCAAGGGTCTACTATAATAGGAAAGGTTATGTAACAAGGTAGCAATGCTTCTGTCCCAACTTTTTTGGCCTATTGATCAGAAGGGTGGTGGTTTAATCCCCACTATTGCCAAGCTGCTACTGTTGGGTCCTAAACAAGGTCTTAGCCTTCAGTATACTGGCTCAGTTGTGTCTTAGAATAATTAAAAAAAAAAAAAGGTCTTCTGCGTGCTTAAATACATTTTTCTGATGTTTCTTTTATGTCAATAGATTTATTTTTTAAATTAAGTGTTATTAAAGTAATAGCAACTTTATGCTGCATGTATTCAGTTATTAATTAAGTTAGCAGAGAACATGTAAATGGAAAACCCATGAGCTGGCGCTGCTGTGTTGGCCGTTCCACCTTAAAAGGCGGCGGGATGCGCGTCCCCGTGAGCTCAGCTTGATCATGTGCGAGTCCACGCGCCCGAATAGGTTAGCAGTGTGAGAGACGGAACGCTGGTGAACGCCGCCTGACGCGCACTTACACGGTGCTGAACCTGCACCGAACGAACCGGTTTTATTCTGAGTAATAATACGAATTTGAGACATTAGGTATTTAATTATTATTAATTATTCGATATTATTCGATAATGCTCTGTGTTACGGGTCGGCGGTTATATTTGGTTAGCTATCTTATGCTAACTACTTAGGTTGTTAAACTTGACGTTTTGCCTCTTCACGCATTGTGGACTTCGGTTAGAGAAGCCGTCAAAATGCGAGGTAAGTCTGTTTACACTAGATAAAACTTTAAATAGATAAAAAACGAACATATTTTACTGTTACTTTGTGTTATTGTGCTTTAAAATAAAACAAATATATAACACAGTAGTTTGAATGTTGACGGTTGTTTGTTTTTGAGCGCGCGCCTCCTCACGTGCAGTGAGCGTGTATAGACGGCGCGCGCGCCTCCTCACGTGCAGTGAGCGTGTATAGACGGCGCGCGCGCCTCTCGCTGCTGTTGTTGCAGCCTGTATTTTAAACTGCGTAACACGGACTGCTAAGCTAATCCCTTCTGCCATTCTTCTTAATAACACAACTAAACCACCACATCAAGCCTCGTTTTCTGCTTTACTGTTTCACTACAGTACTGTGGTGATTTTTATATAACCTCCGTCTGCAAGGTAACTCGGTTCAGCAGGTCAGCAGGATAAAATGTGATTGTGAAATCAACCGAAACGCGCCGGGTCGATGCATTCTGCAAACGTACAGCCAATCATATTACATTCAGGATTCTAAATATATGGGTTTGGAACAGCTTATTAGGTAACATAGGGTTCTGAAGTAGGAAAGGGTTCCATCTGGACCAAGAGAACTTCCAAACATGCTCCTAGAGTGCGTATTCTTATTAATGAAGCTCATTATTCTATTCTATTCTATTCTATTATTGTATGATGGGAACACTTTTCAGTGCAACGAATATTTACAATATTTATATTTCTAAAGAGCATCTATACAGTTTAAATATATGATAATTATATTAATAGTTAACACCTAATAGAAACACATCATCTACAATAGATGCATTTTGCAAGCTTACACCCAATCATATTCAATCCAGGATTCTAAAGGTTTGGGTTTGGAACATCTAATATTTTAAGCTTACTGGGTACCATAGGGTTCTGAAGTAGAAAGGGATCTATCTAGACCAAAAGAACTCCCAAACTTCTATTCTATTCTATTCATTATTCCATGATGGGAACACTTTTCAGTGCAATGTATGTTTTATTGTTTTTTTTGTTTGTTTTGTTTTGTTTTTTCTTTTTTACAATATTTATATTTCTAAAGAGCAACTAAAGTTTAAATATATGATCACTATATTAATAGTTAACACCGAATAGAAACACATCATCTACAATAGATGCATATTTGCAAGCTTACACCCAATCATAATAAATTCTGGATTCTAAATATTTGGGTTTGGAACAGCTTATTAGGTACCATAGGGTTCTGAAGTAGAAAAGGGTTCCATCTGGACCAAGAGAACTTTTAAACATGCTCCTAGAGTGCGATGGGAACATTCGTATTAATGAACCTCATTATTCTATTCTATTCTATTCTATTCATTATTCTATGATGTGAACACTTTTAGTGCATCATATGATTTATTGTTTTATTGTATTTTTTGACTATGTATGTTTCTATAAATTTCATTATACTAATAGTTAGAAGAAACACATCATCTACAATAGATGCATTTTGCAAGCTTACACCCAAATATATTAAATCCAGGATTCTAAAGGTTTGGGTTTGGAACAGCTAATATTTTAAACCATAGGGTTCTGAAGTGGAAAAGGCTTCTATCTAGACCAAGAGAACTCCCAAACATGTTCTTGGGTGCACATTCTTATAAATGAACCTTAGTATTCTATTCTATTCATTATTCTATGATGTGAACACTTTACAGCTATGTATGCTTTATTGTTTTTCATTATTATTATTATTTTTTTTACAATATTTATATTTCTAAAGAGCAACTACAGCTATATCATATAGTAATATGATCATTATATTAATAGTTAACACCTTATAGAAACACACTATCTACAAAAGATGCATTTTGCAAGCTTACACCCAATCATATTAAATCCAGGATTCAAAAGGTTTGGGTTTGGAACATCTAATATTTTAAGCTTACTAGGTACCATAGGGTTCTGAAGTAGAAAAGGTTCTGTCTAGACCAAAGGAACTCCCAAAGATGTTCCTAGAATGCACATTATTATGAATGAACCTCATTATTCTATTCTATTCTATTCTATTCTATTCTATTCTTTATTCTATGATGTGAACACTTTAGAGCTATGTATGCTTTATTGTTTTTTTGCAGTGTTTATATTTCTAAAGAGCAAATATACAGTTTAAATATATGATCATTATATTAATAGTTAACACCTGATAGAAACACATCATCTTCAATAGATGCATTTTGCAAGCTTACACCCAATCATATTAAATCCAGGATACTAAAGGTTTGGAACAGCTAATATTTTAAGCTTACTGGGTTCTGAAGTAGAAAAAGGTTCTATCTAAACCAGGAGAACTTCCAAACATGTTCCTAGAGTGCAATGGGAACATTCTTATAAATGAACCTTATTATTCTGTTCTATTCAATTCATTATTCTATGATGTGAACACGTTTTAGTGCAATATATGCTTTATTGGTTTTTTTTTTCCTCTAAAGAGCAACTACAGTTTTAATATATTATCAGGATATTAATAGTTAACACCTAATAGAAACACAGCAGCTGCAGGAGAAAATGAATAACATTTTAAAAATAAACACTTTAACAATTAAGAAGTGGTTCTGCATGACTCTTAGAATATTAACCTAACATTTAGCTAAAATCCATCCTATAAGATCAGTGTTAAAGAGGTAGAATTAACAGACTCCATGTATGAACTACACACATACGTACAGTATATGCATACTTATTGCCTGTTATGTAGGTAGGTTAATGCATAATTGTGTTTTAAATAATTGGGCAAAGGTCATTTTAATAGTAAGAATACAACGACTATGTTCAAATCCATGTAATCTATTTTAGAATTTTTGTATTACTGTTTTAAAGTGTAAAAGCAATACATGATTCATAATTAATGTGCAGAAAATTGTAGGCATGCTGCAAATAATTAGCAGCGGGCCTTGTGTCTTTAGGTCCTTTTAACTGCATAACATATGGAAAACACATCGAAGACTGTAGACATTTAATTGCAACCCAAATTCAAATAAGGCACCAACTGATCTACTCAGAAATTTTTTTTTAGCTTTGGACGTTGTTGTAAATTTGGGCAACTGTAGGGATTTGACAGGGTGGTGTTCATGAATGTGTGCATGTTGTTTGTGATAATGGAGCAAATATTAGTTTAAATTTGAAATTTTAGATTTAGTGTTGGGTGGTGTGTATGTTATTTTAAAATTCATCTGTCACATACAACAGTAAGGTACAATACACAATCTGCAGAGAAATGTAAACCTGGCCCAACTCCTTATACTGTGCAATAAATTAAATTACTAAGATAAATTAAATAAATATATTAAAATAGATAATAATAGAGTAGAAAACAAATAAACATGTTTGTGATGATGAATCAGTGTAGTCGGCTGAGGAGCAGGTTTTAGTTTAGTTTGGTATGTGTATTCGTGATGCAGTGTTATACATGATGTTGATGATGAAGCAGCATGGCCGGCTGTGTGAGGAGCGGTGCTGTTCCACTGACCCACTTACGTCAAAGCGCATTACACGCCTGTTTGGTGCAGGTGGGGGCGGTGGAAGAGAGGGGCAGGCAGAAGAGAGGGGCAGAGTTTAATCCGGAGTCGTGCAGAGCCACGCGGTTTGTTTGCGCAATTGAGAAACCGGTCCTCTAACGCAGTGTTTCTCAACCTTTTTTCAGTCACGGCACCTTTTAAAAGTATTCAAAATCTCAAGTCACCCCAGTCTAAAATGTATTAAAAAACTTACACTCTGCATCCCTCAGACTGCTAACACACAAAAACAATACAGGGATGAGACGTACTGTGGTCGCATTGCATTAAGTTTCAGAAAAATCCTCTCTTGTGCAGAGATGTGCCTGTGTTTGTTTCTGCTTTAAAACATACGCGCCATGAACCAATCAGATTTAACATCATTAAACAAGTTTATAGTTTATTTCTCAATTATTTGTCATTATACCACTAGCACTGCTCATTGTCTGCATGGTTTTTCTGTGGCTCGGTTACGGCTCTCAAACTTAAACTCAAAAGAAGCTTTATTGTCATGACAAATAAGGACATTCGTATTGCCAAAGCAAGTTACAGAGAAATAATAAAAAGAACAATAAAAAAAGAACAAAAATATACAAAACAGATACGTGTGCAAAAATATAAAATAGAATATTAATAAAAACAGTGCAAAATAATGTCGATAAAAATTATAATATTTACATTAATGAGGTAATTACCTCTCTGTGTGTGTGTGTGTGTGTGTGTGTGTGTTGCTTGCTCTCTCTCTGTGTGTGTGTGTCGCTTGCTCTCTCTGTGTGTGTGTGTGTCGCTTGCTCTCTCTCTCTCTGTATGTGTGTATCGCTTGCTCTCTCTGTGTGTGTGTGTCGCTTGCTCTCTCTCTCTCTGTATGTGTGTGTCGCTTGCTCTCTCTGTGTGTGTGTGTCGCTTGCTCTCTCTCTCTCTCTGTATGTGTGTGTCGCTTGCTCTCTCTCTGTATGTGTGTGTGTTGCTCTCTCTCTCTGTATGTGTGTGTGTGTCGCTCTCTCTCTCTCTCTGTATGTGTGTGTGTGTCGCTTGCTCTCTCTCTCTGTATGTGTGTGTGTGTGTGTTGCTCTCTCTCTCTGTATGTGTGTGTGTTGCTCTCTCTCTGTATGTGTGTGTGTGTCGCTTGCTCTCTCTCTCTCTGTATGTGTGTGTGTGTGTGTGTTGCTCTCTCTCTCTGTATGTGTGTGTGTGTGTGTGTTGCTCTCTCTCTCTGTATGTGTGTGTGTGTCGCTTGCTCTCTCTCTGTGTGTGTGTGTCGCTTGCTTTCTCTCTGTATGTGTGTGTCGCTTGCTCTCTCTCTGTATGTGTGTGTGTGTGTGTGTGTCGCTTGCTCTCTCCGCGATACTGAAAGTGATTTGAATTTCGACAATAAACAGCTCTCATTATGACTGATTAATTCCCTCTACTGATGGAAGAGGAATGGTTGAATTACAGCCGATAAGAACTGCACAGAAATATAAATCTATATTATAACGGCTCCCAGAGGCGCAACTCGGTTCCTTTCGTTCATTTTAAAGAGCCGTTCAATAGAATCGGATCATTCGCGAACGACTCATCACTATAGGCAACGCACGCAACCCGCGTTCACGTTGTATCATGGGGAAAGGGGCGTGTGAGACAAGTTTTGATGTTCGAGGCGGCTAATGGTCTACATTTTCATGATAAGTTGACTTTTTTGTATTTTAAATTTATTTCATTTTCAATATCAGTAACGTCAGAATATTTTTGACGGCACCCCTGACGAAGCCAGACGGCACCCCGGTTGAGAAAGGCTGCTCTAACGTTTCACAATGCTGTTTCTTTTATCCTCTTAATAACTACCCTTGGTAATATTATTGCATTTAGAAATTCTGATCTGGTGCATGTAATCTCACTTTTGTTTACTGCAAGTTTAAATCAATTACACACGTAATAACATTATTATCATTCTTATTATTGTTCTTTTGTTGTTATTGTTGTTAATAACAACAAAAAATAATAATAATATTTTTTTATTTAATAAATGTACAGTATAAAGCACATTTTAAAGATCACAAGACTTAAAGTGCTTTATAGATTAAAAGGGAAGCCCTATAATAAATTATTTTTAGCAGGTTTAATTAAGATAAATGCTATTAGTGTTTAAGTAGAAAAAGCATTATGTATACAGCCATTTTCCCTTTCAACAATTTAAAGTACTTTACATGTAAGAACTTAAAACCCATTTTAATTTTCCATAATTAGACTTAATCCATGAACAGAAAGCCATTCCAAATATTAACGCCTTTATTCTCAGTTTCCTATTTTCTACCCACCCACTTTTGTTTTGTGTGCTCTTACTTTAATAAAAAAAACATACATATATTATAATTTTTTTGAACTGATTTTTTATTCATCACACAAAACAATACATACCAACTTCCAACATGTATGAGATGCATTCACAATCACAAAAGAAAAAAAGTGGTAAAAAATAATTAAGAAAAGAGGTAGTTAGAGTTCTTGCATTTCAAGCATTATTGGTAACCATTTTTTGTTAAACGTATCTGATCTTAGCTGTAATCTTGCTGCAATTTTCTCCATAATAAAAACCTTTTTAACCATATCTTTACATTGCACAATGTTGAGGGGGGGGGTTGAGGTTTTAACCAACACACTGTTATCGTTTTCTTTGCTACTAAAAGCTAAATTCTCAATAAATATATCAAGTCCCCATCATATTATTAGTTTTATTACCACCAATTTATATTTGTTGTAGGAGTTTTTTATTTTAACTGAAAATGCTAGACTAAGTGAAAAAAGCTAATTTGATTTATGTCTAGAAATACTTGTCTATGAGTCTGTTTTAATTCCATTATCTGACCATGCACAAGACATGCATCTGATCCATCATCATGTATGTAAGTGGCTCAAATGTAACAAAAACTTTTTTTTAAACGATCATGTCTGTGCCACACATAGTTAAACATCTGCTATACATTCTTTTAATTTAATAATTGTGCATACTTTAGTTTACACTGCATAATGTACATTTACTTACATTTCTCTGGCATTATAATACATTACTTAGTCTCACTGTTTTAAGTAAAGCATGTACAACAGTGAACAGTCATTAAGGTTCAATCTTCCCAGGAATGTTGGGGATTAACTGGTAAACTTTAAAAAAGTAATTGTTCTATTAAAGCTATTGGTTAAAAAAGTACTGTAAATGTAGTTGAACGTTGTTTTGAATTGAGAGTGAAGCTGCAGATTTAACTCAGTAGCCCTACAGAGTAAGTGATTGGTGCTGAAATCTGACTCCCACAGACACACTCCAAAATTATAGTAGAGCATCACTTTAGAACTCTATCAAGCCTGAAAATCACATGGAGATATAAAGCAGCCTTTTTTTCCTTCACTGAGGCATCATGCTGCAATAAGTACTGTAGTAATTGCTCATTGAAAACAAAACTGTATAAGTGAGATTGTAAGAGCTGTAAGACGACTGCACCTTTCCTTCTTTTTTATGTTTGTTTGATGTATTCGTTTGGCATTGTTCTGATCGTTAACATGGTTACAGTGTATTCTTTCTGCAAGACCAAGTCTGATGAATTCCACCTTAACTGACAAAAGAGAAAGCCTATTTAAATAAAGTGGACTGCCTCTCCCTAGTTTCACTGGGAAAGTGTGTCAGTAGGACAGCCAGTGAATGTGGGCAGACAGCCAAGTCTTGCTGACTACCAATTTGCGAACGCATTCGATCCGGGACAAAACCATACACAGTTTAGCCAATCTGCATAAGAAAATACAAACATAGTGGAACGTTTTTGTTAGATTCTGTGACTGATTTTCGGGCTACGAAATTACTCTTTGACCAGACTGGGTTGGCTTATAGAGCAGGGAAGCGGATAGATTGAACACGATTGAACAATCTGGCAACCCTGTACCGAGACAAGGGTTATATAACTAGATACATCAGAGTAGGAGGGGCAGCGGATTTTTCCAGTGCATGCCACGCAGTACAATATCTGTACTCACTGCCTTAGGCTTTTTGATATGTCCAAATCACGCAATACAAAACAGGGGAATGTCAATATGCTGAATGTCACCTTCCCTTAAAAACTGGTTTCTTTTTTATTCAATCATTCCATGTCATTAACCATCTTATTTAACCAGGGTTGTGGCCAGGGTTTCCTGGGAAATACTGGACAATAGAAACGAATACTCTGTAAATGTTAATGCACTGTAACAACAAATTTTGCAAAGCACCGGGTTAAGTTAAATGGCCAGACACTACTAAGCATTTTTTCAGGCTCCCTCCCCATTGATTGCTTTTTTATGAGTGTAACCATTTACACTACATGACCACTGTTCCCATTCTGTTGTGTGGTGGCAATAACAGCCTTTGCTGTTCTGAGAAGGCTTTTGTACCACAACATTTTGTGGTGTGTCTATGGGAATTTGTGCACATTTAGTCAATAGAACATTTGATAACTCTCTAAAGTGTCAAATCCATACTTTGCTGTTACTATAACATACATGGCAGTCTGTTGGACTATTGGTCTGTACTTTTGCTGCATTGGTCTAGTATGGCTGCATTTTAATTGGGGGGGTGCATAAAATTTAAAGCAGCACATCTCTGCAGGTAAACAACACTTTTATTAGGACTGGATGATTTTGTTGCTAATGATCTGTAGACACCTTTAGGTAGCTGTTAGCTTGATAACACACACACACATACCCGTACACACACAGGTTATTTGATGAATTTAAACCCTGTCCAGAGTGAATCTCTGGGATAAGTTCCAGTCCCTTTGAAAACCTAATTTGGATAGAGCTGTTACTAAAGACCATGAATAAAAAAGTGGGTTCATTCTGTTGTCTTCCTTGTGGCAATTGCAGCCTAGACATCTGGATCTGGATCTGACACTGGTTCATCACTCATCTGCCTTCTGGGACAGAACATATGCTACAGATGTAATTTAACCTAGAGATACGACATATCTGTTATATGTTGGAGGGAGATAACTAGCATGAGACGGATCAAAGGGTTATCTCAACCAGGGCTGATATGAACTAGACAAATGTGATTATATGGTAAGGGGTTTCAGCTACAAAGTTGAAGAGCTAAAGTAAGAGAGAAAAATGTCAGCGTTCTGTTATTCTGGAGCTAATTAATATTATTTTCTGTTCTGACCATAGCTTTAATTGGTTAGGGCATTACTGTTTGATACTGCCATACTTGCATTGCTCAACCCATCTGTTTGAAGCAACATTTTAATGAGCGGTGTGCTCCATCACAAAAACAGCTGTGTTAATGAGCTGCTGTTGAGAGTCTGACCTTTCATGTATCACTCAGTGTATTATGCATTTTATTCCTACCTACTATTTGTCATTTGAAAAATTGCAACATGATATGCTTGCTCGCTTTGCCACTGCAGTGCCAGGAATTAGAATTTTGCCTGGTCAGACGTCCTACAGATACACTTGGCTAACTCTAAGGGCTGAAAGGCCGGATGGGCAATTATTATAGTCTGGCACATCGGAGGAATAATACGCCACTGTCCAGTTAAGTCTCTTGGATTGGGTTTACATGGCTAAGCCACAAAACAGAGCCTAGGTGGTGTAAAGCACACAGCATCAGGCCCTGGAGCAGCAGTCTTTGGTGTGATAAATCACCCTTCTTTATTTGACAGTCTGTGAAAAGCTACCTGCCTGTAAAAATCTATGTGTACGTTTGTTGGAGGAATATTAATCTTGACTGTCTTATATGGTTTGTTTTGATTCCTTAGTTCCATAAAAGAAACATGTTAATGATGCAGCATACATTCTTGAGAATTGTGTCATTCCAATGTTGCAACAGTTTAAAGAAGGCCATTTCTTTTTTTAATGCATTTTCTCCCCATTTTCCTCCTGATTTAGCACACTCAATTTGTCCTCTGCTGCTGAGGGATACCCGAGTGCATCCGAGGAGAGCACATCGCTGTACACGCCTCTTCCGACACGTGCACAGCCCTCCTCTTCTTGCCCCTGCATTCTGCACAGGCGTCTCTTCCACCAATCAGGGTCCTTACACAGCATATGAAGACCAACCCATACATAGTTCGGTCCCCACCCTGCAGACACGGTGGCCTATTAGTATCTGCCAATTATGCTCACCAGATGGCGCCCTGTTGCTGGTGTGCTAGAGGAATATCCCGCTGCGCCACCTGGGCGCTCTTAAGAAGGCCATTTCAATGCCCTGTGCAGGCCTATAAGAAATTGTCCATCAAACATGTTCCAAATGCTAGTAAAAAGAAGAGGAGGGTCGTTACAATAGTAAAGGGGATAAGACCCCATGTAAATGCTCATAAACTGACAATATTTAAGTAGCTGTTATGTTTTTGTGTTCACATACTTTTGACCGTGTTGTGCAGTCTGTCATTATCTATAGATCTCACTGTTTCGTTACTTCATTATTATCAATCGTAATAGCCCACTTTGATGCGTACCCTTAAAATAAGATGGTTCATGATGATGTACGTTAAGTTAAACCATTCCAAACCATCACCAGAAATATTGCTTTCATTTCAGCTAAGTGTGTGTGTGTGATCTTGCTCTATTTTTGTCTGTTTACAGCTCAAATTGAGGTTATTCCATGTAAAATCTGTGGCGATAAGTCCTCCGGGATCCATTATGGTGTCATCACCTGTGAAGGCTGCAAGGTAGAAATGACTTTTCCATCTTGTCTTGCTTCTTTTTTTTTTTATTTCTTTGAGATGCACCCTTCTGTATTTCAATTTCCTTCCTTCAGCCCACACAGCAGGTCTGAATGCTTGTACAGTTATTGAAGAAGGCTGTATTGCTGTACATCATGTAGTCTAGTACTAGAAACAAGGGTGAGCAGTAAAGCAAAAATAACACGATATTTTACAGTATAGAATATGTATTGCTAAATTTGTTAGTATAGAGTCTAAGCAATTGAGGGTTAAGGGCCTTGCCCAAGGGCCCAACAGTGGCAACCTGGCAGTGGTGGGGTTTGAACCAGCAACCTTCTGCTTACTAGTAGAGTACCTTAACCGCTGTATCTATAGAACAGTGGGTTTAGCATGCAATAGGGTATTTATTCAATTTGGAACTCTTATCAGACTTTATGTCAGTGGTCATATGGTCAAAGGCCATAACGTTTGACAAGCACTGCTATGGATATGGTGAACTTAATATTTTATTTATGTCTACATGAAGTCGTATTATTAAACAACATGAAAGGAAACATTTGACTGTATTACTGATGGGCAGAACACTAGAAAGGATGCTTGCCTTGAGAAACATGGAAAATCTGGGCCAAAATGTCATACGAGTAAAATGTATCATAATTATCTCTGACAATAAATGTGCATCGTAACCAAATGTATTGTGATGACATATAATACTGCCCATCCCTACTGTGTACGTGTTTGACTGTCTCATGTATTGCATTACATTCATTTATTCATCTGAGGCTGCCTGATGTTTCTAACAGAAGAGCCACATCATTGAAAGCAGTTCCTTAGTCGGTGGCAAAAAAAACACTAAAGCTTCCTTTTATGTTCTTTTGCAGGGTTTTTTTCGGCGCAGCCAGCAGAACAATGCCATGTACTCATGTTCCCGACAGAGGAACTGCCTGATTGACCGCACCAATCGCAACCGCTGCCAGCACTGTCGCTTACAGAAGTGCCTGGCTCTGGGCATGAGCCGAGATGGTAATCAAATAGTGCACAAAATAATACACGCATAGACTGGCTAAACTGCAGGATAGAGAAAAAAAATTGCAAAACTTTGCTAACCAACATCTGGCAGCTGGAAATCATTAGGCAGTTCAGCCCTCTGCTGTTTTTATCTTAATTAAGCTTGAGTGAATGGTACAGTTTAGTTGTGTAACACCTGTCCAACACCTGGCCAAGTCATAAACAAGAACAGGACTTAATTAGCAGGTTTAGAAAGTTGAATACTCAGAAAGTAGGTTTCATTGGTGCTTGTTTAAAAGACTACAAAAACATAAGTGCTGTTTGCTGTACTCAAAACGCAGCAACACAGAGGTGAGTTCCCTAGAAAGCTAAAGAACGCGCGCATTGCATATCAGCAGAGGACCGGACTGGACCAATCAGCCAAGTATCACAGTTTCAGAGAAAAGCAATAAAGGGAGAACCTGCAATATATAGAAGAACTTCCACCTGGAGCGAATTAACATTTATGCTGCGCAGGTGATTGTCAGTTAAGAGAAACTGACACATCATCTGCATCTCCATGCCCCCTTTGATGGCCAAAATGGCAACACAGGGACACGACTCTTAACATGGGACTCAGCCGAACTCATTCAGCAGCTGCCACATTCAGCAGCAGACTATTTACACGAAGTGCAGTGAAAGCCAAAAAAAGCTTAGCTGTCACTCTTCCTAAAACCACTTTTGATATTCTCCTTTTATCTATTCCCCTATAGCGGTGAAGTTTGGCCGCATGTCTAAAAAGCAGCGTGACAGCCTATACGCAGAGGTGCAAAGGCACCAGCAGCTGGCACAGGAGCCCGAAGAGGTGATCGAGGAAAGAGACAGCGGGCTCAGCCGCTCCTACAGCAGTACCGGCTCCAGCACCACTCTCAGTGACCTAGACGACATTACCACCCTGCCTGACGGTCTGCTTTTCGACCTGCCGCTCACACCAGGTGAGACAGCTAAGTACTGCACCCTGGATCTGCTGGAGGGTGAGGCAGAGTGTGGCGTGGAAAGCACCGGGAGCAGCAGCTCATCTAACCAGAGCTCTCCAGAACCTACTATCCTGGATACGGTGGAGACAGGGCGGGTGAAGCACGAGTACGAGTTGCTGCCTGAGCCAAGCCTGCTCACACACACCCTGCTGGGGGCGCTGTTCGATGACTGCTCTATTTTTGATATAGGTAAGTAGTGCAGTTCAAAGATTTACTGTTTTAAATGAGCCTCAACTCTCAACACATGATTAAAGTTCAGACATCATTGTTTTAGATGTGACGTTTCCGCACTGCAGGACTGGAACCAAAGCATTAGCATCAGCCTACTTTTCACTGCTTCTCTAAATGATTACCGCAGTGGATCAATTGACTGCATGTTTCATTTGGCACAATTTTTATGCCAGATACACCTCCTGACGCAATATCCAATTTATGTGGGCTTAGGACCGGCACAAAGCGTGCACTGATGTGTCTGCACAAAGGCTAGGTTCACGTACCGCTATGCACCATATGTATTTGGGAGCCCAGCTCAGGATTCAGACCCCCAGAAGTCGAGCACTTCTGTTACCAGCAGTGTGGGTCTTACAATTACAGCACACAGGCTCACTACTTTCCAGTGCTTTTCTAAGAAATGTACCCATAATTCATAGGCTTGACTGCAATCAGATAATGCATGAATTATTTAGGACCTGCAGGTTTAGATGCTTTACATGGTTGTGAGTGCTGCATGTGCATTTACAGTATTTTCATTAGGCTGGGAAACCCACTTCTTAGCAGTAAAAATTTAGTGACTGCCTAATAGAAAGCTTCTTGTTTAGTTCCTGATTATTAAACCCTGAACAACCTAAAGTGTAAGACAGTTCAGCCAAAGTGTTCCCAAAACATCACTCACATCAGCTTTAAGTAAAAGCAAAGATATTGACGACATGTATGGATCTTCGTTTAGAGCGGATCACTCAGAATGTGGTGAAGTCCCATATGGAGACAAGTCAGTACAGCACTGAGGACTTAAAACGACTCACCTGGAACCTATACACACCCGAGGAGACCCGCTCCTTTCAGCTGAAGGTACCACACACCAAACAGCTCTGTAATTAATCAGAATATGTAATGCTGTGACAACACTGCTAATAGACAGACAGATGAATGGATGAGAAAGTATGCATGAATATGTGAATGAAGTTTAGTAGCTAGAAGGTGGATGATGGTGTTATGTGGTTAATATGTAGATGTTAACCATGGATTAACAATTATATGACATGGATGGATAAAATGGAATGGAAGAATGGATAAGTGTATGACAGAAAATGGCTCGATTAGTGGACAGAAAGGTGGAACTACACCGACGAGGTATAACATTATGACCACTGACAGGTGAAGTGAATAACACTGATTACCTCTGCTTTACGGCACCTGTTAGTGGGTGGGATTTTAGGCAGCAAGTGAGCATCTGCAAAACTGCAGCTCTTGTGGGGTGTTCCCGGTCTGCAGTGGTCACTATCTATTAAAAGTGGTCCAAGGAAGGAACAGTGGTAAACCGGCGACAAGGCTCACTGATGCACGTGGGGGGGCGATCCAACAGACGAGCTACTGTAGCTCAGATTGCTTAAGACATTAATGCTGGTTCTGATAGAAAGGTGTCAGAATACACAGAGCGTCACGGTTTGTTGCGTATGGGACTGCATAGATGCAGACCAGTCAGTTAGGAAGGTGGTCATAATGTTATGCCTGATCGGTGTATGATTAAAGAGTGATTGATGAAATAATGTGTGGATGAATAATGGATTAATGGCAAATGATGGTACATCTACAGTATATGTACAGACTGATGGCTGGATGAATAGGTGGCTGGAGGATGAACAGACAGTTGAATGACAAGTGGATAATGGTTAGGTGATAATGTGGCTGGATGGTTTGAGAATGAATGGATAATTGAATGACATAGTCGGCTGGGGTAGACTATAAACAGTGAGATGTAGAGAATAACAAGATGTGTCTGCAAATGATTGATTCCCACCTTCTAATCATGCACCCATTGATCGTTTCTTTGATTCGCACCACCAGGCACACGCTTCACGCATCACTTATTGAGCACTGACAAATAACTTAATTTTCTGATTTCTTCATGTTTGATCTTTGAAGTGCACTTTCACGATCCACTCCAGTATCGATGAGGTGATTAACACATTGATCCTGTCTCACGCAGTCTGCTGAGTGGATGTGGCAGCAGTGTGCCCTGCATATCACCAACGCTATCCAGTATGTGGTGGAGTTCGCCAAGCGCCTCAGCGGCTTCATGGAGCTTTGCCAGAATGACCAGATCATTCTGCTTAAAGCAGGTCAGTGCTGAAATACAAAGCAGCATTCGCTCAGACAGGGCTGCACTCACAATTTAACATACACATACAAATTTGTGTTTATTTGGTTGACAAATACCAAGGTAAAACAGGTTCAACACATTTTTTTCAACGACAAAAAATAAAATAACAGCGTTATATAGTAAATTGATCATTGCAATTAAAACATGAATATAAATAAATAATAATATTCTGCACTGAATAAAAACAACTAGAAGATTTTACAGTGTCATTAACATAAACATGATATATACAGGTACTGTATAATATAAAAATAATAATATATAATACACAGCAGACACGATTTGAGACATGATCCTAGCCTGCATTTCAAACTAGTGTGGTTAATCCAAAAAGGCTTGATATACAACACACACAAATTGGTGTCAGAGACACTAATACACTAATTTGCCTATGTGTAGTGCATGTATCAGATTTAACTGTGGGTGTGCTGCTAGATACTATATAGACCTTTTTTATGTGCACAACTAACACTGCAGTTACTATAATACAAGGTTAGTTGTCTCTAAATGTATGCAGTGCAATGGATACTTATTACTGCATTATTTAATTACTTGATAAACTATTATTTTGACAAAATGCTAAGCTTTTTACAAAAAGGGGTTATAATACCGTGGTGGACTGAGTAGCTAGTCTTGTGATGGCTACTTTTCTCCGTGGTCATACATTTTCCTGGCGGCTTATCTCGATGCCCTGTGGGGCGATTGCATAGCCATCCGAATTTCCTGATGTTCTTTGCCCTTTTTTGGGCAAGCATTTGGAGTGAGATGAGGATATTTTGTGATTAGCACGTTTAGTAAGCAGTTTTAATGAACTGTTCTGTATTAACATGTTATGTACGTCTTATTGCTCTACATTACTGATGTGTTTGCTATGTGACTTGTTAATATAAAAATTAATGATGCATTTTATGTTTTGATTGGCTACTATATGCTTGTTGGTTATCGGTTAAACAGCAACTAATGAGGGTCAGTTAAATTTACTGTCAAAACCAACACTGATACACTGTGTGGCACTGCTTATTTTGAGCTGCCACTGTAAGCCATCTATATCTATACATATATTGTGGAAGATCCCTTCCATCAGGAAACACTGGGTACAAGGTGGACAGGGCTTCTTGCATCCCACCCCCCTTGCCCAGACATAGCCAATTATGTTTGTAGCCCTGCTAAGATGTGAACCCCAGATCCCAGTGGTGGCTGGTCTAGCTCTATTCATTCCATAAATAAGCTGGATAATGGTGATAAACGATTTATATGGGATTATGATTTTTATCTATTATTAAACAGACCTGAAAAACAGTCCCACCACTAAAATGATCAGTTATTTAGGACAGGACTGGTGCCTGTTTGGGTTATTCATTACTTGTTCCCAATAATAGACACAAACATTTAAGAACATATGACGACTGTTTGATAGGTAGTGCAAAAGCAATGCCATGATCAGGGTTAGATATACGTAGCTCATCTTCGCACAGCCGTTAGATACATTGGTTTAAAATGGGTTAAACAATTTGCTTTGTCAGAACTTAAGCCTTCCTTGCTAATTTTTTCTTCTCTTGTCTTCTTGTTTCCTTTGGCTGTCTCCTTGTATTTTGACTATTCCAGGCTGCTTGGAGGTCCTGCTGATCCGCATGTGCCGTGCGTACAACTCCAGCAACAACACCATGTTCTTCGACGGCAAATACGCCAGTCCTCAGCTCTTCAAAGCATTAGGTAAGTTTACACAATTCTGCTGGGTTCTATAACAAAAACTCCACCTTCATTTACATATTCTTTGCTGCTGTTGTCCAAATTGTCTTATCTCCAGGTCACTTTTTTACATCACTAATGTGAATGTAGAATAAATAAGTACCATATAAATTCCATATTTATGGATACTTAAGAAGTCCTTTTTAATTAAAAAGACCTTTTATTTCTGACACTGCATGATATGAATCTGATTTTAAGTACACCGACTAGGCATAACATTATGACCACTGTGATAGGTGAAGTGAATAACACTGATTATCTCTTCATCACGGCACCTGTTAGTAGGTGGGAAATATTAGGCAGCAAGTGAACATTTTATCCTCAAAGTTGATGTTAGAAGCAGGAAAAATGGGCAAGCGTGAGGATCTGAGCGAGTTTCACGAGGGCCAAATTGTGATGGCTAGACGACTGGGTCAGAGCATCTCCAAAACTGCAGCTCTTGTGGGGTGTTCCCGGTGTGCAGTGATCAGTATCTATCAAAAGTGGAAGGAAGGGAGGAACAGTGGTAAACCGACGACAGGGTCATGGCTGCCAAGGCTCATTGATTGAGCTACTGTAGCTCAAATTGCTGGAGAAGTCAATGCTGGTTCCGATAGAAAGGAGTCAGAATACACAGTGCGTCACAGTTGCAGGGCTGTTTTGGCAGCGAAAGGGGGACCAACACAATATTAGGAAGGTGGTCATAATGTTATGTACACCTAATCGGTGTAAAATTTCAGTATGGATCAGTTTATGCGGCACAGTATGCTTCACAAGCACTGTATGTTTTTATTGTCTGTGCAGGGTGTGATGACCTGGTGAATGCCATCTTTGAATTGGCCAGGTGTCTGTGTCGTCTGCAGCTGAGTGAAGAAGAGATGGCCTTGTTCAGTGCTGCTATTTTGCTTTCACCTGGTAAAATTCAAACACACACACACACACACACACAAACTCACAAAGTATGCATTAGTGTTTTATTAATAGTTTTAACATTATAATAACACTTCCATCTTCCTCCCTACTCCTACCCCTGTTCTTTCTTTTAGACCGCCCATGGTTAACTGATGGTCAGCAGGTGCAGAAGCTACAGGAGAAGGTTTATCTAGCCCTGCAACACAGTTTGCACATGGGAGGAGGTGGACAGGAGAAACTAGACAAGGTGAGGCTGCTTCGCTTATTTCATCCACTCGCAATGCATCTCATTTACAGCAGGGGATCTCAGTGTGGCAATTGGCTAGCCCACCACTCTAAGAGTTTGGATCTCAGCTGTGCTATCAGCATGGCCAGGTGTCTTAACAGACACAAATTGCTGTCTGAGGGGGAGGATTCTGAGGGGGGTGCCACTGCAAGTAATATGTTTACAGCAGACTTGGGTTTTATCCTGATTTTCAGTTGGTAAAGAGTTTTGCTTGATCTCTTGCCCTTTTTGCCTCGATCTCACGCCCTTCCTTTAGGTTCTCTGGTGCTCCTTTAACCTCAGCAAAGCATATAAAATTTCGATTGACTGTTCTAAATTGCCCCAAGCTGTGGTTAAGTAAGCGGATGAGTGTGTTGTACTGTGATTGGCACTTCCCATTATCGAGGATAGTCTGCTACAGACGACACGAGACAGAGGGCATTGGAGACAGCTGACCCATCTGTGCAGCCAGCCATTGCAAAGCAGTGACGGCGTAGTGACGTGACGTGACCCGACACAAGCCTGAATTAGAGCTTGTTAAATGTAAATAAGGATTAATACAATTCCCTTACAAATAATATGTAAATACAAAGCAAGTCAGGTGTGTTCAGATTGTTTGAAGACTTTTGTTGATCATATGCAATTTTACATAACTTTGACAAGTAAAGCGAATTGTTCATTACATCACTGTGTTTGTGTGTTTAATAAGATTTTTAATAGGATTATTGCTTTCACAAAAGAAGCCCAACAGCTGCAGCATTTGATTGTTGTTGCCCATTGTCGGACAGTATCCTAATAGTTTGGAATCCCTGCTGTAGAGCACTTACCTGAGGAGTTTACCTTTTATTTTCAATTGAAAATTAGATTGCAGGAAGTTTGCTTCTTAGAACACTCAATTAAAAGGAAAAGAACCATTAACATGGGGAACAGGGCGGCACTGTGGCTTAGTGGGTAGCACTGACCCCTTCCCAGGTGGACCAGTTCGGGTCCTTTCTGTGTGGAGTTTGCATGCTCTCCCCGTGTCTGTGTGGGTTTCCTCCTGGAGCTCCGGTTTCCTCCCACAGTTCAAAGATGTGAATTGGAGATACGAACGTATTTGATGACAATAAACTTGTGAACTGATTAATCTTAACAAGTAACTACCAGTCCTGTCATGTAATGACATGTAAATAAATAAATTGTGGGGAACAACCTTGAGCAAGATGCTGGATCACATCATTTCAATATGGGCATACACACTCATCCTTTGGTTGGTTTGTTGCATCTATTTTGGGAAGTGCTCCAGACTCTGGCTTGATTCTACAGTTTCTTACCTGCGCCCCCTGCTGGACAGTAAATCTGTAAGGCCAGATAAATAAAGATGAACCCTAGGTGAGGCAGGCAATTGCCTGATTAGGAGTGCTAAGAGGGGGCCCTAAATCTGTACTGAAAGTCTGTAGCCTATAGAAAAATAAAGTATACACAGACCATTATGATATGTTTCAATATTATAGCATGGTTGTAAAAACTAAATTGTTTGCAGATGTTCTATTGTAAAGCAATGTGCTATAAATTTGCTATAAATATACAATGCAAAGCTAAAGTATGTCAACACCTGTTTTAGTATTGAGTTCAGGTGTTTCTGTTTATGCTTCCAACCTTTTAGCCCCTGTGCACAAAATGTCATGATTCGAGTCTGGTGTGGACGAACTTAAAGGACCCACAAAGGAACAACATTTTCTTTTGATTGAGGCTGTTCTAGTTGCCTAGGTGGAGGGGATTTGATCCAAATTAGAGGTCCAACAATCATATGGTGTAGTGTCCACATACTTTTGGAAAGGACAAATTTGGATCTTTATATTGATAGATCCAAAAGGATCTCCAAAAATGTCCAGCTTCCCAGGAATCACTGGGTGCAATGCAGTAACACACCCCACCCAGGACACCACTTCATTGTGGGACCCTGGCCATCTTCTAGACATAGCCAGTAGACGCTTGACTGGCTGATGGCACAGTTAGGAATTTGAACCCTGTATCCCACTGGTAGTCAGCTAGCACAGTTTACCACTGTGCCACCCAAGCGTCCACTACAAATGTATGCATTGGAAGTCTTACATGTATTATAGTGTACGTTTTATCAATTCTAATTTCTCTTTTTTTGTTCTGTTGTGTGTAGATGGTGTCCAAGCTGCCGCAGCTGAAGTCAATCTGTAACCTCCACATTGACAAGCTGGAGTTTTTCCGACTGGTTCACCCAGAAACGGCCTACAGTTTTCCTCCTCTGTACAGGGAGGTGTTCTGCAGTGAGATCAACTTTCCGGACTCCACTAACAGTTAGAGAGGGAGCTGGAGGGGAGGGTGGAGAGATGGTGGAAGGAGAAGGAGATGTTGTTGTGCGGTAAATAGGATATTTTATCACCACATTGTGGTTACTGAAACGTTTCTATTGTGCAATTCTAGCTAGCTGGTATCATCACTATGTGTCTCATACACTTCGATAGATATTGTTCAATTTTATGAACTTAAAGATAGCAGGGGTTTCCCTGCAATTGTACATGTTAGGGTGGCTGATGACGTGTTTTTTTTAACAAGCCAAAGCCATACACCAATCTAAATACATGTTTAAATAACAAAGGTGTCTAAAGATTGCAACTTTTTGTTTCTATAAATGTAGAGAAGTAAAAGTTCAAGCTGGCATCAATATTTTACTCAATTGTTTCCAGATTTACAAAGATTCAGTAATAAGGTATTTCTACTTTGTTTTATTATACCTTTAAGTGTAAGTGAATTAAAAGAAAACGAAAGCATAATGTATACATGTACACCAACTAGGCATAACATTATGACCACTGGCAGGTAAAGTGAATAACACTGATTAATAATAACTCTTCATCACGGCACCTGTTAGTGGGGGGGATATGTTCGGCAGCAAGTGAACATTTTATCCTCTAAGTTGATGTGTTAGAAGCAGGAAAAATGGACAAGCGTATGGATTTGAGTGATTTTGACAAGGGCCAAATTGTGATGGCTAGACGACTGGGTCAGAGCATCTCCAAAACTGCAGCTCTTGTGGGGTGTTCCAGGTCTGCAGTGGTCATGGGCGGCCAAGGCTCATTGATGCACGTGTGGTCCGATCCAACAGACGAGCCACTGTAGCTCAGATTGCTGAAGAAGTTCATGCTGGTTCTGATAGAAAGGTGTCAGAATACACAGAGCATCGCAGTTACAGGGCTGTTTTGGCAGCAACAGGGGGACCAACACAATGTTAGAAGGGTGGTCATAATGCTATGCTTGATCAGTGTATGATATACATTTATTTCCGCTGCTCCCGTATATAGGGATCGCCACGGCAGATCTGGTCCACATACCAGTTGCCTTCCTGAGGCAAACATCCTATTTTTTATCCAGGCTTGGGACCGGCACTATAACTATGCTGTTCCAGCCACGTATTAGCCAATCATGTACTAATTATTGGGTGCAGTCTGACAGGCTGCATGATCATTGGTCAGTTGCTGGAAAATATGACCGAACATTACTTAATTTTTCTTGATTGATTTTCTTGAGGCACACAGTGATGACATCAAACAGCAGTATTTGGCTAAATTAATGTTCAAGGCAGAAACGGATGTAAATCCAGAGACGAGTCCTATTTCGGAATTTAATAATGAACTCAGTGTTACTCAGGAGAGAGTAAAAAGTGGAGGCAGAAGGTGTAAAACCTTTCAGTGTAAAATAGAAACCCTTTAAAAACCTCCTCTTGACAGTCAGCCCAGTGACAATCCATTTTTATTCATGTGTGTATAAGAGCTCAACACGTTTTTAGTTGACGGGCCAGCATGTTACACCTCTCTGCATAAAACCCAAACATCAATCCTAAACCACATTTACAGATGAATTACAGATAAAAGAAATCATGGCACTCAGTGATATCTGAGTCATGCAAACACTGTATTTTTATCTCGTCCTCAGGGACACTCGGCTAGTGCAGGTTTTCATTCTGGTGAACCGTGTTAAGAAAATCTCTCTTTTATTCTCCCCTCTGCGACGAATTATGAATGTACACCGCCCCCACTCCCTGTCCCCTTCCCAAACAGCACTTGCTATGCGACCGAATGCACAATCACTCCTTGGTTCGCTGTAATGCTTTACCAGACCATGTTGATTAAAAATGACAATCAAGAACCAGCTGGATACCAGTCAGTGCCCAGGTTTAAGCAGTGCAACGGGACCAATGTCAATCAAACTTAAAGTAAAGCTGGTGTAGATATACAGTAATGTGCAATACAATACAATGTAGTACTGTCACATTTATGCTTCAAAGAAAGCAGCTAGTCTCATAAAGCCAAATGTGATCTTGTAATGTGACTGCATGTAAGAAAATGTGTTAAAATAGTGGAAAGAATTGTGGAAACACACACAGACTCGACATTAGAAGCTCACCCCATAGCATGTCCCTGTTTAACAACCAAAGGAGTCCTTGGTCCTTTTTGCATCCTTTTAATTGGGGACTGCACTATTCAGCTTCATTAAAATGCAAGAAAAGTGGTGTTGTGGCAACCCGCTGTACCTGTTCAGAGAATTATAAAGCTACCATGTAGCCGGTTTAACTGGTGTTATATTTGTCTGTGTTATAGGCATGCTAGTTTACAACTGTGTTGTTTTTTTCAGACACCATCACCAAGTGTGTCAGAATTACGAGCGTTCTTCAAAAAGTTTCCGCATTTTTTAAAACTCTATTAAGAATTTAAAAAAGAAATGACATCACTTTTCTACATAGTTACATAGTCACCTTCCAGTGCTTTTCTCCCAGCATTGTATCTACTTTTTGGGTTTGGGTGAGCGCATAGACACAGATACATCGCTGCCTTCACATCATCATCACATGAAAATCTTCTTCCCCTTAAAGCTTCTTTCAGCATCCAACAAGGTGCGCTAAATCCGGACTATAAGCGTCTCTCAGCCTCTCAGATATGACCAATTACTACTCCTCCCGGGGTGGGTCACACTGTCGCCTCACAGCAAGAAGGTCCTGGGTTCGATCCCCCAGGTGGGACAGTCCAGGTCCTTTCTGTGTGGAGTTTGTGTGGGTTTACTCCGGGTGCTTTGATTTCCAGTCCAAAGACGTGCAAGTGAGGTGAATTGGAGACACTAAATTGTCCAGGACTGTGTTCGATATAACCTTGTGAATTGATGAACCTTGTGTAATGAGTAACTACCGTTCCTGTCATGAATGTAAAGTGTAAAACATGACCTTAAAATACTAATAAATAAACAAACGAACTACTCCTCCCACCGTCATTGTTCCAACGAATATATAAAAGTGCGGAGACTTTTTGAATATCCTTTGTATTTACATTTACATTTACATTTTCATCATTTAGCAGACGCTTTTATCCAAAGCGACTTACACAATGAGCAATTGAGGGTTTAGGGCCTTGCTCAGGGACCCAACAGTGGCAACTTGGTGGTGGCGGGGTTTGAACCGGCAACCTTCTGTTTACTAGTCCAGTACCTTAACCACTGAGCTATCACTGGCCATTTCTAGGCCATTTCTAGGTATTTCTAGGTACATACTACCTACTAAAAAGAATTTAACTATATAATTGTTATAGTACTAATTTAAAATACCACTTTGTGATGATGTCTTTACTCCTGTTACTTTACTGTTGAGTTTCCTTACATGGTTCTCTGCTTGTGTGTGTTCGTGTTACAAGTTTCCAAATGGCTCTGTGAGACTAGACCTCAGAAAAGTTCAATATATGCCATAAAAAGTTAGTACATGCTCATACCTCCTCAGGCACGTATTTTTAGACAGTGTTCGGTGCTGCTCTAGGTCATTTTTTTTATTATTATTAATTTAAATGCAGCGAGAAACCTCAGTCCTTTCTACCCTGTCCTTGTAAATGCCACTGTAAATGCCACTGTAAATGAAATGTTGCTTTTAATGTATATATACTTTCATAAATAGTTATTTGAAAAGGAACGCACATGAATAGATATTTATAACGAGGAAAGAGGAAAGAGACTGCAGTGAAGGCTGCAGGGACAGAGAACAGCATTAAAGAAGCCAGGGAACTATCAGGTCAACTATAAACTTACTGCAGGATCAGCTGACTGGAGAAAGCACAGTTAACAGAAGGCATGTATGGAGTTTTTTGGCTCTGGGGGTTCTGCACAATATCCAGGGACCCATTATTACACGTGGATTAATAAGCATCATACTGAAGGTAATGCCATTTTACTTGGTGAAATAGAAATAGAAAGCTGATACCATCTCTGAATCATTACTGATGAATGACACATTCACGCACACACAAAGAGTGAAGCTGGGTCCATGCGAAATACATGCAGAATTTTGTATTCTTTTGTACATTCAGGCACCTCCCTAACTTCCTCTTTCTGCTTGTACATTTCGGCATTACCCACTGATTAGATGCAATGTAGTCTTTAGTGTTTAATGCGTCTTTGATATGTTGATTTCTGCACCTACCAAGGCCCTGATATACTAGGTTTCATAATAAGGAATACAAACCTTACCTAATAATGCAAGTGTTTCAGTGACTTACTAAAAAACATACATAAAACATATTTTATATGTCTACTAGGTTATTTTAAACATTCACTAAAGCTTATTCATGATGTACAATGTTCTGTCATTTGAACTTAGCGTGGAAATCCCAAAATTTGACAAGATGGTCAGATGTAAATCCAAGATTGGTAGCACCGTCGTCTCACAGCAAGAAGGTCCTGGGTTCAATTTCAGGTAGAGCCGTCCAGGTCCTTCCTGTGTGGAGTTGCATGTTCTGCATGGGTTTCCTCCCACAGTCCTAAGACATGCAAGTGAGGTGAATTAGAGATACAAAATTGTCCATAAATGTGTTTGACATTAACCTTAAACTGATGAATCTTGTGTAACCGGTAGCTACCTGTCCTGTCATGAATGTAACCGGGCGCCCAGGTGGCGCAGCAGCCTGCAGCAGACACGTCTCTGCTAGGGCGGGATGACCGGACTATGTGGGTGGGGTCTTCAAACGCTGTGTAAGGACCCCGATTGGCAGATAGAGAGGCACCTGTACAGAGTGCATAGGTGAAAAAGGGTTCCGCTAAGGGCTGCACGCGGGTCGGAGGAGGCGTGAGCAGCAATATACCCACCTCAAGTGCAATCAGGGATCCCCCAGCAGCGGAAGACAAATTGACTATGCTAAATTGGAAGGAAAATGCTTAAATAAAATAGAAAAATGTAACCAAAGTGTCCAAAACATGACGTTAAAATCCTAATTAAATAAATAAATCCAAGAACCACCAAAGAAAAAAATTAAAAATTGCTGGATCCACTTTCTCCAATGCAGTCTGTGGATGTTTTTGTGTCTTTTATTTGTTACGTTGTTTCCAATATTTTGGCCACATTATTCGTCAGCGATTAGCCCCATTTCGTTGCGACCTGCCCCATTACAAAGATCGTCTTGTATAAGTGTATGTAAACATATTATAGCTTTAACTGCATGTATCCTCCTTTTTCATAGCCTTCTCCCTGTCACAAGGACATAAGCCAACTATGCAAAATGTGAATCAGATTAACACCTGCTCATCTGTATTAATCTGTACACACGCTGTCTGTCATAAACAACATATAGCAGGTGCAAAATTTCCCAAAGATTAACCTAAGTGTCATAAATTTGCACTTGTTTTTTTTTAAAAGTACAAACCTTTAGTAAATCAGGGCCTGGGAAACAAACCTATCCTTAGCGCTAAGAATGGGTTTTGCACTGTGAGTAAAGGAAGCTAAGCTATGCTGTGAGTAATGCCAGTCTGGTCAAGGCCTAGTAAATCATTACAGTGGTGTTTAGATCTCAAGTTCACGCTGTCATCATTTTTAAAACTTCACTCACAGTAAAGTCGACCTGTACATTCCTTAGCTTGGTGCGTATTGATTTTATAAGACAAAATATAAGTTTTTACCTACTTTACAAAACAAGGCAAGCGTTTTTAAACCTCTCAGGGAGCTAACTGGTCTCCGTCTTACCGGTCTCTGACGTTCTTTTGCCGACTACATGTACACACACACACACGTACACATAAAACACACTCGGATATAGAAATGCACACTACACTTTGCAGCGAACAAGAGACCCGTATCCTCAATCACTGTGTCTTGTAGCTATATATATACAGTGTATCACAAAAGTGAGTACACCTTTCACATTTCTGCAGATATTTAAGTATATCTTTTCATGGGACAACACTGACAAAATGACACTTTGACACAATGAAAAGTAGTCTGTGTGCAGCTTATATAACAGTGTAAATTTATTCTTCCCTTAAAATAACTCAATATACAGCCATTAATGTCTAAACCACCGGCAACAAAAGTGAGTACACCCCTAAGAGACTACACCCCTAAATGTCCAAATTGAGCACTGCTTGTCATTTTCCCTCCAAAATGTCATGTGATTTGTTAGTGTTACTAGGTCTCAGGTGTGCATAGGGAGCAGGTGTGTTCAATTTAGTAGTACAGCTCTCACACTCTCATACTGGTCACTGAAAGTTCCAACATGGCACCTCATGGCAAAGAACTCTCTGAGGATCTTAAAAGACGAATTGTTGCACTACATGAAGATGGCCAAGGCTACAAGAAGATTGCCAACACCCTGAAACTGAGCTGCAGCACAGTGGCCAAGATCATCCAGCGTTTTAAAAGAGCAGGGTCCACTCAGAACAGACCTCGCTTTGGTCGTCCAAAGAAGCTGAGTGCACGTGCTCAGCGTCACATCCAACTGCTGTCTTTGAAAGATAGGCGCAGGAGTGCTGTCAGCATTGCTGCAAAGATTGAAAAGGTGGGGGGTCAGCCTGTCAGTGCTCAGACCATACGCCACACACTACATCAAATTGGTCTGCATGGCTGTCACCCCAGAAGGAAGCCTCTTCTGAAGTCTCTACACAAAAAAGCCCGCAAACAGTTTGCTGAAGACATGTCAACAAAGGACATGGATTACTGGAACCATGTCCTATGGTCTGATGAGACCAAGATTAATTTGTTTGGTTCAGATGGTCTCAAGCATGTGTGGCGGCAATCAGGTGAGGAGTACAAAGATAAGTGTGTCATGCCTACAGTCAAGCATGGTGGTGGGAATGCCATGGTCTGGGGCTGCATGAGTGCAGCAGGTGTTGGGGAGTTACATTTCATTGAGGGACACATGAACTCCAATATGTACTGTGAAATACTGAAGCAGAGCATGATCCCCTCCCTCCGGAAACTGGGTCGCAGGGCAGTGTTCCAGCATGATAATGACCCCAAACACACCTATAAGACGACCACTGCTTTATTGAAGAGGCTGAGGGTAAAGGTGATGGACTGGCCAAGCATGTCTCCAGACCTAAACCCAATAGAACATCTTTGGGGCATCCTCAAGCGGAAGGTGGAGGAGCGCAAAGTCTCGAATATCTGCCAGCTCCGTGATGTCGTCATGGAGGAGTGGAAAAGCATTCCAGTGGCAACCTGTGAAGCTCTGGTAAACTCCATGCCCAGGAGAGTTAAGGCAGTTCTGGGAAATAATGGTGGCCACACAAAATATTGACACTTCAGGAACTTTCACTAAGGGGTGTACTCACTTTTGTTGCCGGTGGTTTAGACATTAATGGCTGTATATTGAGTTATTTTGAGGGAAGAATAAATTTACACTGTTATATAAGCTGCACACAGACTACTTTTCATTGTGTCAAAGTGTCATTTTGTCAGTGTTGTCCCATGAAAAGATATACTTAAATATCTGCAGAAATGTGAGGGGTGTACTCACTTTTGTGATACACTGTATATATATATATATATATATATATAGTATATTTTTGTGAATGTCAAGCACAAAGTGTCAAAGACCTTTCCCTGTTCTTATGATATTCTAAAGAATTTTTAAGCCTGAATTACATCAGGCAAAGTTGTAAAAAATTAAGATACCTTTTATTCTTTGATGTATGTTTGTTTTTTATGTGAACTCGTATGTAAGGATGGACTGTAGCTGTTTGTCCATTTTATGTAATCAAGTGTCCACCACAATTGTCTCGTTTGCTCATGGTTCTTTTTACAATTCCACTCTTGACACAACAGAAAACCCACAAATGAATCTTTTCCTTGCACACAAATTTGGGAACCTCATATCGATTAATCTCAGTGTAACACCATGTTGTTAAAATGTGCTTTCAAGAATGTAATAAAGTATTTTTTTCTACTCCTACTGTTTGTGTTCAAGTGTGTCATTGCATGTGTTGAGGTAAATAGTACCATTGCATTGAATTAACCAGTAACCAAATAATAATGGGATATTTTATTTTTGTACATAATTATAACCAACTGTAAAGAAAAAGAAAAAAAAAAAAGTGTTTTTCTTTAACCTGGGTTGACGTGGTGGCATGGATGGTAGTGTGTATCACAACTCCAAGGTTAAAACCTTATATGTGGTTACAGTTTGTACAGTTCTTTCAGGTCATCTGCACCACAGTGTAGATTGTGGTAAATAAATCAATAAAAAAGATAGTAGAGTAGAAAGTATGATATAAAAGAATAAGAAAAAGAAACTCTTTATTGTTGAGATCCTGCCAAGTCAACATTTATAGATAAGCCTTAAATAAAACTAATGTGTTACGCTAAAGGGCTTGAAAGGGAAAAGCACTTAAAAAAAAAAAATCATCTTGCATTCAAAGAATTAAAAAAATATATATATATATAAAATAGTTATATTAAATAAAACTAATGTGTTACGCTAAAGGGCTTGAAAGGGAAAAGCACTTTAAAAAAAAATCATCTTGCATTCAAAGAATTAAAAAAATAATAATAATAAATAAATAAATATATATATGTATTTTATATACAGTGTATCACAAAAGTGAGTACACCCCTCACATTTCTGCAGATATTTAAGTATATCTTTTCATGGGACAACACTGACAAAATGACACTTTGACACAATGAAAAGAAGTCTGTGTGCAGCTTATATAACAGTGTAAATTTATTCTTCCCTCAAAATAACTCAATATACAGCCATTAATGTCTAAACCACCGGCAACAAAAGTGAGTACACCCCTTAGTGAAAGTTCCTGAAGTGTCAATATTTTGTGTGGCCACCATTATTTCCCAGAACTGCCTTAACTCTCCTGGGCATGGAGTTTACCAGAGCTTCACAGGTTGCCACTGGAATGCTTTTCCACTCCTCCATGACGACATCACGGAGCTGGCGGATATTCGAGACTTTGCGCTCCTCCACCTTCCGCTTGAGGATGCCCCAAAGATGTTCTATTGGGTTTAGGTCTGGAGACATGCTTGGCCAGTCCATCACCTTTACCCTCAGCCTCTTCAATAAAGCAGTGGTCGTCTTAGAGGTGTGTTTGGGGTCATTATCATGCTGGAACACTGCCCTGCGACCCAGTTTCCGGAGGGAGGGGATCATGCTCTGCTTCAGTATTTCACAGTACATATTGGAGTTCATGTGTCCCTCAATGAAATGTAACTCCCCAACACCTGCTGCACTCATGCAGCCCCAGACCATGGCATTCCCACCACCATGCTTGACTGTAGGCATGACACACTTATCTTTGTACTCCTCACCTGATTGCCGCCACACATGCTTGAGACCATCTGAACCAAACAAATTAATCTTGGTCTCATCAGACCATAGGACATGGTTCCAGTAATCCATGTCCTTTGTTGACATGTCTTCAGCAAACTGTTTGCGGGCTTTCTTGTGTAGAGACTTCAGAAGAGGCTTCCTTCTGGGGTGACAGCCATGCAGACCAATTTGATGTAGTGTGCGGCGTATGGTCTGAGCACTGACAGGCTGACCCCCCACCTTTTCAATCTCTGCAGCAATGCTGACAGCACTCCTGCGCCTATCTTTCAAAGACAGCAGTTGGATGTGACGCTGAGCACGTGCACTCAGCTTCTTTGGACGACCAACGCGAGGTCTGTTCTGAGTGGACCCTGCTCTTTTAAAACGCTGGATGATCTTGGCAACTGTGCTGCAGCTCAGTTTCAGGGTGTTGGCAATCTTCTTGTAGCCTTGGCCATCTTCATGTAGCGCAACAATTCATCTTTTAAGATCCTCAGAGAGTTCTTTGCCATGAGGTGCCATGTTGGAACTTTCAGTGACCAGTATGAGAGAGTGTGAGAGCTGTACTACTAAATTGAACACACCTGCTCCCTATGCACACCTGAGACCTAGTAACACTAACAAATCACATAACATTTTGGAGGGAAAATGACAAGCAGTGCTCAATTTGGACATTTAGGGGTGTAGTCTCTTAGGGGTGTACTCACTTTTGTTGCCGGTGGTTTAGACATTAATGGCTGTATATTGAGTTATTTTGAGGGAAGAATAAATTTACACTGTTATATAAGCTGCACACAGACTACTTTTCATTGTGTCAAAGTGTCATTTTGTCAGTGTTGTCCCATGAAAAGATATACTTAAATATCTGCAGAAATGTGAGGGGTGTACTCACTTTTGTGATACACTGTATATATAAATAAAAGAGCCCAACAGTGGCAACCTGGCAGTGGTGGGGCTTGAACCAGCAACATTTGGATTACTAGTCCAGTAAATAACAGCTAGGCTACAAGTTCTAAACAGTCCCTAAAAGTTATTTATATTTTACCAATCAGGTCTGTGTAGTCTCCCCACCGGTTAACAGCACCACTGAGATTCGAACCTGAATCCCTGCGGTGGTTGGGCTAAGCGTAACTAAAACTACGTGAGGCGGAAGTGCCACAGTATGAGCCTGAACTTTTCTCCACCTGTTTCGCTACAAGTTCCGCCCCCATTTTAACGATTGGCTTATCTTTAATGATGACACTCCGTCCGAGGACTTTCCTGTCTTTGATTGGTGGGTTGGCTTGTCAATACAATCTATCATCCAATCCTAGTTCGGGGGTGGGAGTTTTGAATACGGGTGGGAAACACTAACATACAGTATTTTCTCTGAAGTTAGTGGGGCAGGAAGAAGTTGTCAGGAGTTTTCTGGATTTGTAAAAACTGATTAGTGATAAAGTGAAATATTTCACAGCGGTTTAAAGTGTGACAAGCAGATGCAAAGATGTCTGTCGCTGGCTTGAAGAAGCAGTTTTATAAAGCGAGTCAGGTAAGCGAGTTTACCTTTCTGAATGAAGTTAAATGAGGTAAACAATGGTTGTGTCTTAAATCGCGTACTTCTCTACTAGGTAGTATGTAAATCACAGGAACGATATCATTCCGGGCGTATTAATTAGGCATACTACTTAGTATGGTAGTATGTAATTCGAAACACGGCCTGCATAAATTATATCAAAAATGAAACTTCGTGTCCTGTTTTTTAATAGTTTTGAAAGGAAACATTGTAAAACGCTTAAAATTTAACTTGCCACTTATTCTATATGGCATTTTAATTAATTTATTGTAACCTCAGGCTGTTGAGGAAGATCCAAACATGAAGGGTAACATTTCAAATCAAATGTCATCAATGCCCTATCTAGTGACCCACCTAGGATCTTATATGTTCCAGTGCTCCCTAAATAATTATTGCTTTCAATTGATTAAACTGTAAATTAATTAATTAATTATTCAAAATACTCCTATACAGTGGACTTAAATTTGCACATGGACCAAAATGACATGCCTAATATTTGTGGCCCAATTGCCAAGGAACTCCTCCTGCCCCATCACAATACACTGCCTGTTGTTTTACCCCTGGCCCCATGCCCATCATACAGGTGTGGCACTAATGCAGCTGTTCAGAAAACATAAATAACAGTTATTGTATTTGATCAGGAATACCTTTAAGTGTTTCCAGTGAAGTTTGAAGGCTTGTGTGGTTGCTGGATTAAAGTAAGACCCACATGGATGGATGGATGGATGGATGGATGGATGGATGGATGGATGGATTTATGGATTTATTAATCCCATCGGGAAAGTCAGTTATTACAGCAGCTCCAGGTACATTAAAGCAAAAAGTATTAAGTACAAAGAATTAAAGTACACAAGTAACACTATGTAATTGAATAAATAGAATAAAAAATGTATTATGTCATATAAAAAACTTAAGAAGTATCCTAGCATTAAATATTTTAGATGAGATATGTAATATGTGATATACTAAGCTGTTGTAGTGTTAAATAATAACAGATATGTAGTATAGTCGTTATAAACAGAGTGCTAAAACATGCTCCATGAGTCTGTCCTGATAGTACTTTAGTGTTCGATGATGTCCCAGGCTAGTGAAGCATTATACAGCGTGATCGCTGCTGGTATAAACGATCTCCTGTTGCTGAAAGTCCTCCGAAGGGAGTGTGATGGGTTGTCAAATATGGTTGTGAGTTTATTCAGTGACCTCCTTCCAACCACCAACTCGAAACTCGAAGCCCGAGACTGAGCCAGCCTCCCTGATCAGTTTGTTGACGGGTGCCACTGACATAGACGGGTACAAAAAGGTCAATAATAAATCAATTAAAAGTATAGTAATGTTGGGGTAATCTTGGGTAGTTGACCAAACAGCAGAGTGGTGGGTCAGATGTGTGGCTTTTACATTTGCATCATTTGCCACACACTTTCATCCAAAGTGGCTTACAATTATGACCGAATACAATTCAATTCAAGCAATTCAGGGTTAAGAATCTTGCTCAGCGGCCCAAGTGAGGGGCTTGAACTGACATCCTTTCGATTACTAGAACTAGTTTCATTTGGTGTCAGTACAATACAATACACCTTGGTGCCATTTCCAGCACTGTTAAACAATGCTCATGTGTCCTTCCATCCACATGATCTCGGAGATAACAGAACTTGTCAGACCAGTCGATCTTCCTGCATTGCTCGGATGTCCAGTTGCAATGCCGGCATGTCCATTGTGCGTGCTCTCAATGGTGGACAGGGTAATAGCACAGGCACTTTGACAGGCCTGTGACTATGCAGGTCAATACACGGAAGGGTTCTGTGAGGTTCTCATCACCCATTTCATATCAAAGTTATCTGCAATTTGAACCAGAGTAGCTGTTCTGATGGTTCGTACCAGACGCCTTAACCTTGATGTTTTATGGCCTTAGAGTATTGGCCGCCTAAACTCTTAATATCTTGTCCCTCCTTGCTGTTTTGGACATACTTCAATCCTCATTTAGCCAAACGAGTGAGCGTTATCAAAGTCAGTCAGGTGATTATGTTGATCATATATCTGCTGCATTCAACTCATGTACTCTGAGTAACCACTATCAGCCCAAAATTTTATATATTACAATATGCATTGCCTCTCGAATTTAGGGGAGGGGGTGGTCCTAATGTTTTGTTTGTCATTAAACTATAAATATGGCACTGATGTGCTTTCCTTGCATTATACATGGATACATGTTATGAATTAGATTCATATACGAGCTGCTCAAGTACGGCCTGTGAGTGGAAAGCCATATGTGATTCAGACATGTTAACGTCATGTGACGCTGTTCAAGGTGTAATACCGTAATCGTATTCACTTTGGAATTACGTCATTGTGTCTTGCTGGTGATGCAGCTTTACTTGTTTGCTTTTAATAGTCATGACATACTTGTATTCGAACCTGTTTAGAGGTTACTGCTACGTCAATGGCCAATACAGACAAGGACAATGACAGTGGTCATTAAACCTTTTCTAGGATCTTTTAATTACCATTATTTGTTATATTTACTGAGGATATAAGCCGAAGTTCTCTTTCACAGTGTTCTAACTTAAAAAATGAAGTGTAACAAATATGCAGTAACAAGTGCAGCTGAGAAGCTGACAATATATTATCCAGTATTTTTCTGCAATCTCAGCTTTGTTGTGGTTATGCGCCCAAGCATGTGTCCACATTTTAAACGCATAACCTGTTTCCCGCTTTGTGGTAGCGATCAGAATCCTGTCCGACAGCTTCAGCTCTAGGTATTGCACTAAAACGCAAGGTAACGCCCATGCATTAATTCTTTTGTAGTTGTGTTTTTCCACGACGGGCCTACATAATAAATCAGACTGGATTAAACCCGCCGTCCTGCATCGAACAACTGTACAGTCGACGTGTCCGAGCATCAGGTTATTAATCAGTAATAAATCAGGTCAGAGTCCTGAAGACTGTTGAGTCAGAGTGTGACATGGCAAATAGCTTTGTGCAGGCGACACCCGGCCGGCAGGATCAGTTATTATACCTGGTGTGGTAAATCTGGCATATGAAGCTTTACTAGTTTTGCCAGATAGCTGCTGTTAGTAGCAAAGTTCTCATGTGCAGATCACAATTGGTTAGAAGAACATAGATCATTGGGATGGTTTGTATCATGTGGACGAACAGAACTGGTTAGGATCAATTTTTGTCTCACTAGCTGCACTATATATATACTGTATATATATATAGTATAAGTTCAGGAGTTTGTGAATAAAATCAGTATATAAAATAATTATATGCTTCCAATTTTGTGTCGGCAGTTTGGTGGTACTCAGCTGGAAACATATAATTCATTTTATATAATTGATTTTTTATGCTTGAACTGTGGCATCGTTTCCACAAGCTTCGGCAACGTCACAACATTTATTTCTGTCCAGAGTTGCAATAATTTTCCCCCAAGATCTTGTATTGATGATGGGAGATTTGGACCACTGCACAAAGTCTTCCCCAGCACATCCCAAAGATTCTCAATGGGGTTCAGGTCTGGACTCTGTGGTGGCCAATCCATGTGGGAAAATGATGTCTCATGCTCCCTGAACCGCTCTTTCACAATTTGAGCCCTTGGAATATGCCCGTGCCATCAGGGAAGAAAAAATCCACTTATGGAATAATCTGGTCGTTCAGTATATTCAGGTATCAGCTCAGCTGACCTCATTCTTTGGACACATGACGTTGCTGAACCTAGACCTGACCGACCGCAGCGACCCCAGATCATAGCGCCGCCCCCACAGGCTTGTACGGTAGGCACTAGGCATGATGGGTGCATCACTTCAGCCGCCTCTCTTCTTACCCTGATGCGCCCATCGCTCTGGAACAGGGTAAATATGGACTCATCAGACCACAAATTGAAGCCGTTTTTGCCGGTTAGCCTCACTGACGAGTGGTTTTCTTAAGGCTACACAGCTGTTTAGTCCCAATCCCTTGAGTTCCCTTCACATTGTGCGTGTGGAAATGCTCTTACTGTCACTATTAAACATCCCTGAGTTCTACTGTAGTTTTTCTATGATTTGATTTCACCAGACGTTTAAGTGATCGCCGATCACGATCGTTCAAGATTTATTTCCGACCACATTCCTTCCTCGAAGATGATGTTTCCCCACTGACTGTCCTTCCACTTTTTAATAATGCGTTGGACAGTTCTTAACCCGATTGTAGTAGTTTCAGCTTCTGCTTAGATGTTTTCTCTGCTTGATTCATGCCAATAATTTGACCCTTCTGAAACAGATTAACATCTTTTCCACCACCACAGGATGTGTCTTTCCACATGGTTGTTTAACAAATGAGAAGCTACTCACTGCATCAGTTAGGGTTAAATAACTTGTTGCCAGCTGAAACATAATCACCCATGCAGTAATTATCCAACTATTTGCATAGTTAAATTAAGGTGGTGACCTTTTTTTGGCCAGGCAGTGTATATAAAGGCGTGTCCAAGAAGGCATTCTTCACATTTCTTTATAGTATTTACAGTAAGGCCATTCAGTTTAATCAGTATAAAACATACAAGTATAGTCAAGATAAGCACGACTACTACTGTACATTATTTTACATTGTCCCTCCCTTTCCTTCTAGAAGTTTCTAATTCCCCTGACTAATGCCTCTGCCGCTTGCACTACCACTGCCATAGACTATCATTAGAGCAGTTGCCACGCACACCCCTAGGCTGAATTTATACCTTGCGCCCATTGTTTTTGGGTTGCTTAGAGACCCTTGGGGATCTTTCGGGAGAGGAACTCAGGTTTATACTTGTAAATGCTTTTTCACCAGTGAATCATACACCCCCTAGTTCTCAGTTACATTAACATTTGTGGCAGCTTGTATCCAAAGCAACTTATACTTGTCATATAATACAATGCAAATCATTGAGGTTTAAGGACTCAACCCAAGAGTGGCAACTTGGTGGTGGTGGGTATTGAACCGGCAGCCTTTTTAGCTTTTTAGCGCGTCCAATTGCGTCACGCTTCCTCTCCACGAATGCCGACCCCCGCTCTGATTTGAGGAGAAGGAAGCCAACCCACGCCCCCTCCGACACGTGGGCAGCAGCCGTATGCATTTTGTCACCCACACTAGGCAAGTGCGTTATGCGGACCACTGTGTACGGAGAGACACACCCTGATCAACACACTCTTTCCCCACCGCTGTGCAGGTGCCATCAGTCAGCCAGCAGAGGTCATAGTGCATCAGTTACGAGGAGTCCCTATTCGGCTTAAAACCCCACCCCTATATGAACAACACGCCAATCGTTGTTCATGTAGTCACCCAGCCCAGCCAGACGTCAGAGCTGAGATTCGATACGATGTATTCGAAATCCCAGCCCTGGTGCGCTAGCGTGTGTTTCTACTGCTGCGTCAGGGGCCCAACAATGGCAGCTTGGTGGTGGTGGGGCTTAAACCTGCGACTTTCTGATCACTGGTCTAGTATGTTAAGCCAACCTAAGTCACTACTGCCCTAATATTACATATGTAAACGTATGCTATGGTAAGTTTTGTTCAGCTGTAGCCTAGTGGTTAAGGTACTAGTCCAGTAATCAGAAGGTTGCCAGTTCAAGCTCCACCAGTGCCAGGTTGCCACTTAACCCTTAATTGCTCAGACAATATGCTCAGTGGACTATTCTCAGTCCAGCAGGGACAGTGAGGTGTTCAGCAGCGCTGCTGTGTCTGATCCACTCATACCATCACAACACACACTAACACACCACCACCATGTCAGTGTCACTGCAGTGCTGAGAATGATCCACCACCCAAATAATACCTGCTCTGTAGTGGTCCTGTGGGGGTCCTAACCATTGAAGAACAGGATGAAAGGGGGCTAACAGAGCATGCAGAGTGGAGCTGATAAAATGGACAGTGAGTGTAGAAACAAGGAGGTGGTAATGGCTTATCTCTAGCTTATTTTACTGCTTCACCACCCAGGCGCATTTACTGAAAGTATATTAATTACTGATAATAAAAGTTGCATACTTATTTCCAAACTGTATGTTACACTGTTAACACACTTTTTACAACCTGCGACTCATTTTTTTTTTTGCGCTGTAATATTTACCCTATTATTTACTGTCGATCTTTCCAGTAGAGGATGTTTTTAGGTTATTTATGAACACTTTCCTGTGGATGCCTTAGTGGGCAAGTCGGCTCATGTAGAGCTCATATCATGTTCTGTGTTGCAGGAAATTCCAAAAGGTGTCACGTTTGGGGTTGTTGTAAGGTGCAGTACAAGAATGAGAGTCTTTGAAGGCATTATATTTGATAAAATGCACATCTGGAACACTTCTGTTCACACCAATATTGAATCGCTGATAACAATGAGGCAATGATCAGACATACTGTATCCATAATGAATAAAAATGACCTCGTCAGGGCATTAGAAAGGATTTTAGGTTGTATCTTTTTTATCATGTATACACTATATGACCAGAAGTATGTGGACACCTGACCATGAGCTTGTTGGACACCCAATTGCAAAAGCAAATGGTATTAAACTAGAGTGACCTCTGTGTGATCGGTTCAGCTATAATAGCTATAACAGCCTTCTCACTCTTCTGCTTCTGACAAGGCATCTCACAAGACTTTTAAAGTATGTCTATGGGAATTTGTGCCCATTCACTCAAAAGAGCATTTAAAAGTATAGCTTGGCACTAATGCTGGTCCAGTTCATTTCAATGCAGTTCAGTGGGGTGGAGGTCAGGGCTCTGTTCAGGCCACTGGAGTGTCATGTCTGTATTGACTTTGCTTTGACCACAGGGGTACAGTCATTCTGGAATAGAATGAATCTATTTGTCATATATACATATACAGGTATACAGTAAAACGAAATTCTTCTTTTGGAAGCTGGGGTCAGAGCACAGGGTCAGTCGTAGTATGGGGGTTAAGGGCCTTGCTCAAGGACCCGACAGTGGCTGCAAGGCAGAGCTGGGTTCCTATTCTCAACCTTTCAATTGATGGTAGGGATGTCCCGATCCGATCTCAAAGATCGGAATCGGGCCCGATCAAGGCATTTTTTAACTGATCAGTATTGGCTTTATTAAGCCCGATCCTTTGTTTTACGTCAGCGGTCAAGCAAGTGTAATGTCTGCAATGCGAGCCTTTCACGAGGCGGTAGTAGCAGAGCTGCTTTCATTACTGTAGAATTTTACTATTTATATGGTGTGTGAGTCAAGGAGCACTCCGGTTTACAAAACAATAACTTTTAATCCGAGTATGAAAGGAGCATAACATACAGCACCATGTTACAAGACTGAACGACATCTCAGTATCAAGCACTCTGATTGGCTTAGTTACAACAAGTACGGTGGCTTATAAACAAACCAGATATCATTTAAGCAAACGATCTACAATTACTACCAATTTGATACGGCACCTAAAAAATAAACACTCAGCCGAATACAGCGAGTTTATTATTATATGATGAGAAGAGGAACCGGCTGTCCGCTAACACGGCAGAGATGCTGATTTTCCTCAAAAAGAACCTTCACTTCATTTTGAGTGTTCTAGTTTTAGTACTACAATGCTGCACTAAGTTTGTTTACTTTTATTTTGTAAAAATTAAAGAACATTAAGCGATAGCTTGGATGCAGGCAATTTTTTTTCCTACAGCACTACAGAGCTATTCAGTTGTAAAACATATACATTGGATTAATTTGAATAACTGTAATGTACTTGAAGTGTGCACTGTGTGAACAGTATTATCCAGTTTTTATCTAGACAATATCTAGATAATACAAGTATCGGTTTGAGACTCGGTATCGGATCGGGATCGGGAACATAAAAACCTGATCGGGACATCCCTAATTGATGGTCCAAAGCTCTACCCACTAGGCTACCACTTGTATATCTGACCACTTTATTTTATCTGAAAGCAAGTGTTGTTCAAAGGCTTCTTGCTCTTGCTCTCGTGGAAGGCGGTCGCTCTTTCCCTCCTCCCTTATCTGTCCTGCTTGGCCTCTCCTGTATCGTACTGTCTCGTCTACTCTACTCTACAGAGATTTTCTCAGCACAGCTCCTCAAAGAACAAATTATGGAATTGGTTAAATGGTCTCCGAATGCTATTGACACCATCTTCTCATCGAGAAGTTCGGGTTCGGGGGAACCCACATGCCCCGATGGAACGCAGATGGCAGGATACGCGACGGACTCGTGGGGGAAGTGGAGAGTCGTGTGCCTGGCACCTCTTTCGTTGGAGGACGTAGAGGATGTTTACCTATTCGGAACTTCAATTGTGGGGTTTCTGCTGATTGGTTTAGGCTTAGCCCTGCTGTATCGGGAAATTAAAAAAGTTGGGTCAGTTGTCAACGGTCCCAAGGAACTGCCCAATTTGATTGATATGGTGGGTAGAGCTGTTGGAACTCAGACTGTGGTTATTAATCGCAACATGGATTCCATTCTGGAGAAACTAACGGCTTTGCGAAATGAGATGGATCAGAGACGCATTAATTCTGTGAGTTCTTGTTAAATTATTAGGGCTCAGACAAAAACAACATGTCATTTCTACACTTGGCTCCCACTGTTATCATCAACGACCTTGGTGATAAGAAAATTCCTCCAGAGAATCTGCTGCGAAGCACCCTACCCTCCTCCACTGGCTGGTTCATTCGGGGCAGTAAGAGAGCTGTCAACAACCATTTCATCGTGAACTTTATACAGACTTTTTCTGCTGCACGAATTGACTGTCAGAACTTTATTTCCCCAACCCCCAACCCAACGTTTTCCACTCTTAGCTTAATTCCACCAACACGGCATGACAGGTCTGTAGTGCGCGCTGGTCTGGCTGCGAATCACCAGATGGCTGCTTGTCGCAGCTGGTTACTCTTTATCCCCTCATCCCTACTAGTGGCTGGTCGTGTGACTATGTTATGTTTTGTTTACATGTGCTTGTGTGCTGTAAGGAGCTCTTTTTCATGTTACCATAGTGGGCTCCTCAGGGAGCACAATCTGGTTGCTGTTTTTTTTTATCTCCTATCCTCCCAATGATGTTTATTATTTCTTGTTTCTTATCCTGTCTTCCCGTCCTGCAATTTATAGTGACAATAAAGTTCTACTTAACTTAACTTAACTTAACTTAACTAACTTAACTTGTCCCAATACTTTTGTCCATATAGTGTATATATCAGCATAAAGTTTAGTGTGTATTATAATTCATGTGTGTGTGTGTGTGTGTGTGTGTGTGTGTTTTAGATGGTGAGTGAGAAGGTAGGAGGAGCAGAAGGCACCAAGTTGGATGAAGACTTCAAGGACCTGGAGAGGGTGAGAACCTGGCCATGTTTGTACTAGGTCCAAAGGCGTAGCGGTAAAATACACTAGTCCACTACTGTTAGGATTCAGGGTTTGAATCCCAGACATGATTGTCTGGGATGAGTTCTGCACAGACATGATTGGCTATGTCTTGTGGGGGAGCACATTGGTTCGAACAAACGTTTTTACTAGAGATGGGACGATCGATCGGCTACGAATCGGTATCGGCCGATTTTTAATCAAAATATGCTATCGGCGATCGGACGATATTTCCCTAAAAGTAGCCGATCCGATCGTGTGATATATAAAGATCACGTTAAGTTAACAGCTCAGTGGATTGATCCAGACTTTGAGCTACGAAGCACCAACCATCACATCACCATTCATCAACCATCGCACAGAAACCATCGTGAAAGCTCTTCATGACCTAAAATAACATCATTAACGTTGTGCATCATACATACGATGTAATTTTGCTGATTGTAATATTTACTTTAAAAAGATAATTCAACCCGGTCACATCTGAGTCGATTCTATCAGCACGGTATATAAACTCCTGGTTCACTTTGGTAAATCGTGAGCGGTTCTTACTTGTGATGTAGATGAGAACAGAAGACGTTACAGAGCCAATCAGAGGCAAAAGTTTATTCATTAGCAAATTCGTTAGTTCAGGATCATCTGCTGAACTTTTAGGATCAGAAAACTTTTAGCTCCTTAGACGGAACGAGTCTGACGGTCGGTTACAGATCTGTGGTAACAGCAGTTTAATTAAGCTTTTTAATTAAGCTTTTTAATGTAAGAGAGTCACACAAAATGTTCTGTAGTAACCGGTGCTTATTTAAAACCAACGACATTTAATTAATAACAGTAAACACGGAGAGATAACTGAGAAGAGAAACTTACGCTTCACATAAAACGAATCGACTCATGAATCAATGAATCACTTAAAGCGATACTGTGAACAAAGCGTCTCTTCTAAAGGCGCACACACACACACACACACGCGCGCTCGCTGCTCCGGTTTATCTTCACTGTGAGGCTCTTTTTAAGTTTATTTATTTTATTTACTGCTAAACCTCCCCCCCCCCCGATCGGAATCGGCTATCGGCCGATGTCCCTGAAAGGAGATCGGAGATCGGAATCGGTGCCAAAAACCCCGATCGGTACATCTCTAGTTTTTACCTGAATTCTAATCTTCACAATGTAAAGTATTGGCTCTCTCATCTCCTCATTCCCTCTTATTCCACTCTGTGTTAAACAGAAAGCTGACATCACCAGTAAAGCCATCGTCGATGTGCTCACCCGGACCTCGGAGTATCTGCAGCCCAACCCAGGTAACCATTACCCCCGAAGTACGTTACAAGCATACGGGGAAATCACAGTTCAGTCCTGCATGATGTGCTGAATGATGGGCTGCTATTATACAGCACAACTGGAGCAGTAACAGCTAAGCCCTTAAGTAAACACCAGGTCACAAATGATGTCTGCTTTGCATTTTTACATGTAACAGTTACACCCAGGTTGCACCTTTTTCACATTCTGCCAAGTGATGGAAAATGTTTAAGTATTTGTTTCTATGAGTAATAGTAAGCTTATATGTTTAAATGTTTAAAAAACATGTGATCGTACTGTACTGTACTGTAAATGTGTGTGTGTGTGTGTGTGTGTTTTCTGTTTCTCAGCTTCCCGGGCAAAGCTTTCCATGCTGAACACCGTGTCGAAGATCCGAGGCCAGGTGAAGAGTACTGGGTATCCACAGGCAGAGGGAGTGCTCGCGGACTGCATGGTTAAATACGGCCGCGAGATGGGAGAGGACACTAACTTTGGTATGACTGTGATTCCCCCCCCCCCCCTCCCAATATTCCTCCCAATTTAGTCGTATCCAATTACCCCATTGCATTACGCTTCCTCTCTACTGATATTGACTAACACACGCCCCCTCCGACACGTGCGCAATAGCCGCCTGCATTTTTTTACCTGCGCGTGGGAGTTCGTATGTGGATCAGCTTTGTGTATGAAGAGTCACACCCTGATCACATGATCCGCCGTCTCTGTGCAGGCCAGCAGAGGTCGTAACTGCAGCAGTTATGAGGAATCTTCTCCAGCCCTCTCCCTGCAAACAAGCCAATCATTGTTTGTGTAGGCGCCCAGCCTGCCGGTAGCAGAGCTGAGGTTCGAATCGATGAGTCTGAGATGTCAGCTCTGGTGTGCTAGTGTTTTACCGCTGCACCACCACAAATTTTTGGTTAACTATATATTTACTGCTATTTTTACAAACCTTATTGCCACCCTTAGTAAAGCAGCAGGAAAAATATTGGGGTCATCCGATTTTGGGGTTATTTTAGGAAATATTAGACTAGCACTGATGTTTCTACTGTTGTGTTTTTCACCTTAAAATGATCTAATTTTCATACACCAATGTATCCTGGTCAGGGTTGCCTTTACCAGGAAACACATGATTTATACAGCAAGGCCAAGTATACCCTGTACAAGGTGCCACTCTCTTGCAGGTCTTTAGCCATCCCCAGAGACATAGCCAATCGTGTCTGTGCACTGCTGAGATCTAGGTTCGAACTGGTTTACCAGCTAAATTTGGTGAACTGGTAGTACCCAAGTACCCAAGATGGCCAAAATCTATTATTCATACATGGTCACGATCTGTCATCATTGACATGTGCCGGTATTTGACTACTTGTGCCTGCAGTATGTCCACTACCTGCTACCTGCCAGTGTGTTTGCAAATGAGATGTGGTTACAGTCATTTCACTGTTCTGTCTTTAGTAAAATAAAAGGAAGTAGTGAGTGTGCACTGGATCACTTACATGGCTGGAACAGGAAGTACAGCAAGTTAGGAGAGCGATGAGATTAAAGAATAATAATCAGATCAGATTTCATGTGTGAAATCTTGACACCAGAATTGGTGTCTGACACAAACAGGCTCACATAATGGATACTGTTACGCCCCAAAAAAGGTAAAATTGTGGACGCGTGTATTATTTTGCAGTGAGCCTCTCAGGTTTGTGAGTCAGGAGAAAAACTACATAGACCTGTGTCAGGGCAGGAAGACCCTGGACATGGTGTTAATCCATTACATTATTTCAGCCATCTCCCTTCTCAGTATCCCAGTGATGGTGGGCTAGTGTAATACCACTTTTTTCCAAGTGACCCACATTCTGTCCATGATTTTTTACTTTCTCTGTACAATCTGGTCCCACTGTGGTTTACAAGATGTAACATAAAGCCTCCACAAGGTTGGGGTTCGCGTACAAGTTTATTTTTGACCCATTATTAGTTAGGGCCTTAACCATGATACTTGAACGATGGACCTCGGTGTAATGTGTTGTATGATCTGTAGGTGGCGCTCTTGTTGAGGTGGGTGAATCGATGAGGAGGATGGCTGAAGTGAAGGACTCCTTGGATATTGATGTTAAGCAGAATTTTATCGACCCTTTCCAAACCATCGTAGACAAGGACCTCAGGGACATCCAGGTATGACTTAATAGGATTTTAAACTGACAGTATGGAATATACAAAATCATTACATTCAATTAATTGCAGGGCTTCTGCCATACCCATGTGGCAGAGCCAACCAATCATGTCTATATAAACGACTGTCTGGATGGTCAATAGCACCCGCTGAGATTCAGTGGTCAGCTGGCATAACAGACGGCTATACATTTTTTTTTCTATCCACAACATGTAAGCACCCAGAGTTTAATAAATGCTGCTGAAACGTTGGTTAGATTTGGGCATTATGGTCAGATGAGGCATAAAATGGGCAACACTTAGTTAACCTGGGTGTAGAGCAAAATATGCTTTTCCAGGAAAACAGAAATCGAACTCCCACTGTTGTGCCTCTAATGAGACGAACTATTTGATATGACGAGATAAAAGAGACTCAGTAGGAACAATGCTTAACTTGAACAAAGCTTAACGTGACTTATTGTACTAAAACAACGACCGAGGAATTCCATTAGTGGCAAGAACTTATGACCAGTAATAATCAAAAGAAGTTTGGTGTTCCTGTGTCGTTCTTTTAATACATTAAGTCACAATAAGCTTTTTTTTCTCTCATGGAAAATCTAATTTGCACAATTTCTCAGCACCCCGAGCTGTAACACAAGTTTAAAAGTGAAACAGTGAGGAAAATCCAGCGAAATGTAGACATATGTGGATTTGATGGCTATTTCACACAAATGAAGATTTGTCTCATATTCGCAGTTTGATGACATTTTTTCGCACTGTTCAGGCCAAGCACTGAACAAAGCTGTAATTTGCGCCGAGGCTCGCTGTGAGCATAAAACGCTTCTCATGTAATATACATTTTAACCTAAACTATTTTTAGGTCAGTTTTCCTCTGCAAAGAAGCTCCATTGAGAGATTAAGCTAAAGTGAGGAGCCCATAAGGAGCTAGAAGCTAGTAGGATGTAGAAAGATGTGAAGCATTACAGCAGATGTATGTAATTACTGATTTGTAAGCAAAGGAGGTTGGACAAATAAAGTTAATGCAGTGGTTTAAATGTGGCACTTGAAAGGAGGTGAAGCTCTGTCCAAACAGCTGTTCTGTTGATGTTGCTTTTAGAAGCAGTTTGCAACCAGTTTTGCAACTGATATATTAAAATGGTTTAGGGCTAAAAAATCGACGTCCTTCAACGATGACAGATCAATGTGTGCACTGACTCATTCTACTGCCAATGTCTTTTTTATGTATTTTATAACCCTGTGGATCTAAATCACATGACTACCTTTTTTGGCTTGATTTTAAATATATATTTCAAATGAATCCCACCAAAAGAAATGAGTCACCATCCTTCTGCCCACGATTTCATTAAAAAACCTTTTTGTTCTCTTCTGTGTCTTTGTTTCTCTTTTCAGCAACAACTTAAGAAGCTGGAAGGCCGCCGGTTAGATTACGACTACAAGAAGAAGCGGCAGGGGAAGATTCCAGACGAGGAGCTCCGCCTGTCTTTAGAGAAGTTCCACGAATCCAAAGAGGCTGCAGAGATTAGCATGCACAACCTGTTAGAAACTGATGTGAGTTATGGCCTTAGGGTGTTTTCGGGCTAGAAACTGGCAATATGGTCCAATTTTAAGCGTCTGTGTCAGATTCGGGTTGTAGTGTCGCTCCTGTTTTGACATACTATTTAGGCAGTGGTGCATTTATTCACTTACAGCATGTCTGCATCTGGGAACCCTACCAATGCACTTTAAACTGGACAGCTTGAGTGCTCAAATTCAGATTAATCAGTGCTCTCGACTTTGCTGGCTGGGCATCAAACAGGCACAATTGGCCATTCCTGAGGGAGTAGGGAGGGAGGTCAGCAGGGCTCCTCTTGGCTGCTGCGAATGCGCCTGTGCTGGCTGGTTAAGCCGCCTTCGTGAGTGGCTTTTGATTCACAGTGGGCATAGCATGAAATGCTGTATTTCTTTGATAATTTACCACTGGTAGGTGAAAAGAAGCGGCACAAAATAGAAAGCATCTATAAAAAGATGTATATACTCCAATCAGCCATAACATTAAAACAACCTCCTTGTTTCTACACTCACTGTCCATTTTATCAGCTCCACTTACCATATAGAAGCACTTTGTAGTTCTACAATTACTGACTGTAGTCCATCTGTTTCTCTGCATGCTTTGTTAGACCCCCACAGGACCACTACACAGCAGGTATTATTTAGGTGGTGGATCATTCTCAGCACTGCAGTGACACTGACACGGTGGTGGTGTGTTAGTGTGTGTTGTGCTGGTATGAGTGGATCAGACACAGCATTGCTGCTGGAGTTTTTAAATACCGTGTCCACTCACTGTCCACTCTATTAGACACTCCTACCTAGTCGGTCCACCTTGTAGATGTAAAGTCAGAGACGATCGCTCATCTATTGCTGCTGTTTGAGTCGGTCATCTTCTAGACCTTCATCAGTGGTCACAGGACGCTGCCCACGGGGCGCTATTGGCTGGATATTTTTGGTTGGTGGACTGTTCTCAGTCCAGGAGTGACAGTGAGGTGTTTAAAAACTCCAGCAGCACTGCTGTGTCTGATCCACTCATACCAGCACAACACACACTAGCACACCACCACCAGAGTCAGTAATTGTAGAACTACAAAGTGCTCCTATATGGTAAGTGGAGCTGATAAAATGGACAGTGAGTGTAGAAACAAGTAGGTGGTTATAATGTTATGGCTGATCGGTGTATATTACCAAATTACCAACACAAGCAACCGAATACATAGGCTGCAAATCTCCTGATGCTTCCCACGGTTAGTCCGGATCGAATTATCTTTTGTTGGTATGTTGGAACCGTTGAGTGTAACTGCCGCACATACAGTACATACCACATACTTACATATTCAGATCGAATGATCTTAAAGGAAAAAAAAAACATTTATAAAACAGCATGTGCTGAATTACTATGTTTTTTCGCCCAAGGGAATAGAGAATATCAGGGGACGTTCTCACTCACAGCCAATTACCCAGCAGCCCTCACCATCTGCCTGTCATTAGCATATGTCCCAGACACTTCTGGGAATGGTTGAAACAATTCTACACTTTAAATATGCTTTATAGTTGTTGTTTTATTTAATGTAACTTCAGATGGCCATATTTATTAGGACTTTTTTATGGAAAATATTGCCAGATCACCCATCCAAGCCTGAATTTGGTTTTCTTAGCGTGTCAACACAAGCTGTAGCCGAAAACTGTTCCCCAGGGAGGAGCGGTACTCGACGGTTGAGAAGGAGGCACTGGCGGTCAAATGGGCTCTGGACACGTTAAGATATTACCTCATCGGTAACCACTTCATCCTGGAGACGGACCATAGAGCACTGCAATGGCTCAGAAGGATGAAGTACAGTAACGCTAGGATAACGCGTTGGTACTTGTCTCTACAGCCGTTTAAGTTTGACATCGTGTACAGAAAAGGGACACACAACATCGTAGCGGATTTTCTGTCTCGTCAAGAGGACTGACGAGCTTAAGAGGGGGGGGGGGGTGTGATGACGACCCTGATCAAGTCGTCATCCCCTTCACCTCTAAAAACGCGCTGTACACGCACACACGCTGCGTAGACTTTTTCGTTTTCGACAGGTGATGCGCATGTGTGTGCGTGTACAGCGCGTTTTTAGAGGTGAAGGGGATGACGACTTGATCAGGGTCGTCATCACACACCCCCCCTCTTAAGCTCGTCATTATACATGTAAACCGATTTGAATCGTTACACATGTGAATCGATTTTTAACTGTCTTGTGGTGCATCGTTACATCCTTATTAACTACATTATTTAAAAGATAAAAATAAAAACAACAATAAACAAATTTCCTTTTTTTTTTAGTGCATCCCAATTATTGTCCAGCCCAATATCTCTGAGATCCGAGTCCAGTTGACCAGACGGGCGCCTACACAAACATGATTGTGGGTCAATTACTGCTCAATTACACGTTACTGCTGCACTAGCGGCATTTGCTGGCTGGTTGAGGTGCCTGCACAGAGACGATGAATAATGGAGAGCAGTGCCTGACTCTCCGTACGCGATACTGATAATCTGTGTAAACCCGCCTAGTGAAATGGGTGCTGTGTGTCGGTTCCTCACTTAAACCCTGGTCCATTTGGAATTCAATCACTGTGATGAGACTGTTTTTGCCAGTTGTAAGAAACTTTAAGATACGAATTACCTTAAAAACCTTCCTAATAGCTCATTCAGTCATGTTCAACAGCCAAAAAATCCTCACAACAGAGAGCAAATGGCACAAAAGGAGTACTGTGTGATTTCCCGTGTAGACATTGCAGTGTGGTTAAATTCCCCACACTTATTGTAATGCGCGTGTGCATGTGGTGCATGTTTCAGGTGGAACAGGTGAGTCAGATCTCTGCCCTGGTGGAGTCTCAGCTGCAGTATCACAGACAGGCAGTGCAGGTACTGGAGGAGCTCACTGACAGAATGAAGGACAGGTAGGCTCTTCTTACTACTCATCCCACTTTCTCTCTTGTTGTTTACATTTCTCCCAATCTAGTCGGATTCGATTCCCCAATTGCATTACTCTTCCTCTCTACTTATGCTGACCTCCACTCCTGACTGAGGAGAGCCGTGACTAACACACGCCCCCTCCGACACGTGTGCAGTATACGACTGCATCTTTTGACCTGCACGAAGTGAGTTCGTATGTGGATCAGCTTTGATCACAAAGAAACACACCCCCAACTTGGTGCAGGTGCCATTAATCAGCCAGCAGAGGTCATAATTGCGTCAGTTAAGAGGAATCCCCTCCAGCACCCTCCCCGAACAACAAGCCAATCATTGTTCGTGTAGGCGCCCGGCCTGCCTGTAGCAGAGCTGAGATTCGAACCAATGAGTTCAAGATGTCAGCTCTGGTATGCTGTCGTGTTTGGTTTGATCTCCAGGTCGAGCGGTCCGGGTCCTTTCTGTGTGGAGTTTGCATGTTCTCCCCGTGTCTGTGTGGGTTTCCTCGGGGAGCTCCGGTTTCCTCCCACAGTCCAAAGACATGCAGTGCAGTCAGGTTAATTGGAACTACTAAAGTTGCCCTGTGTGTGTGTGTGTCTGGTGTCCTGCCCAGAGTGTTTATCTTTTGCCTACCCATATAAGTTAGATCCTTATAGTCACACAAACACTCTTACCCACCATACGCACATGAAGAAATGGACCCACCACCTTGACGTTTAAATAATCTATTAGCTAGCCATGATAATAGCCATTGCAACTGACATGACGTTAAGAATTAAACTAACAAACAGCTTTTTTGACTCTTAGATGTTCTCCTTGTTACAGATTGGACAACGCCCAGTCTCAGCCACGTCGGAAAAGAATGCCCAAACCAATGCCCAGTTTAGATTTAGATGAGCCATCCAACGGGGGCTATAGTTCAACACCTGAGCCCCCGCCCTACACCTCGGCAGGTAAGACTGACCCTACCTTCTATCTTGTCATGATACATTTTATGATCATCTTTATGAGCATGTTCGTGATGTAGGTTAGCTAGTTATGTTATTGAAATATAATTTATTAACAATGTTTTAAGCTTAGCTAGTCCATTGTAAGACCTATAACTGAAACCAGTCCTTGAATCATGCATGTCCTTAGACCTGGGTGCATGGGAAGCTGCAGCTTGGTCTTGCTTTCATACAGAACGATACTGGTCAGCCCTAAAGAAGGGGGGGTTTGGCTTATCCTTCTCAAAACGGTTGACTGTGGATGAAGAGAACTCATAAACCAACAGTGGCCACAGAACTCTGGGGAGAATGCCAAGGTTTGAACTTGTATTATAGCCCTGATTTTATACACAGCTCTTAGCCACGCCTCTGGATCTTGGTTTGTGGCCTTAATCAACACAGGGTCTTTTAGGAAGCAATCGGTTGTCTTACTGAAGCTTTTAAAGGCCTCTCGGAGAGTCAGATGAGGTCTGGATGCCTCTGAAACCTGTCAAGCACTTCTATCTTGTGTTGAATGGACACTCGGGCCAGCCACAGCAACGCCAGATCCCTGTTTCCTTCCTGTTCCTCTCATATTAGCTGTGGAACTGGGCCTGTACCCTGGTGCCTTGGTATTCCACATTTCTGTACTGAGATGTCAGTGCATTTGTTCTTAAGAAGGTACGCTGTTCACTGACTGGCAAGTGTTCCTCTGTTGGGAGCCAAAACTCTTTGGCATATCTCCACTGTGACACTACCCTCCCCCTTTTTCCAGAAGGGTCCTCCACAGATTAACCAAGAAGCAGCTTGAGAATCCTTTTGTACACTACATAGGGGACTAGGAGGGGGTTTGCAAGGATGGTTCTTTCCTTTGCCCACCTCCTGTGTCATTCTGCACATAGTATTCCTGAGGATGGTGCACAGCTCATTGTTCAGACTTCTCCTCCATGCTCACCTTCTCGAGCTACTAAATAAGTACTCGCAGTTTCTTCCTCAGGTGACAGATTGGTCATAACAGGTAGATCCAACCGGTTGTACATCCTTTACTAGTCACACTGTGTTTTTAACATGTGAGAGTGTAGTAATTTACCTGATTTTTTTTAAAGGCCCTGTTTTACCCTCCCGTACATCTGTACGCCAGAAACGGCAATGTAAGTTGGCCACACAGCATTTAATAATGTTTTCAATTCATTTCTATGAAACCACCAAGTGCTCATTTATTAATGTGCTTAATACAGTTTTAATAAATGAATCATAAATGAATAATACATACAAAAAGGTGTGTCTGCAACAGTGACTTCAAATCTAATGTTCAAATTTCAGTTCAAATCTCTGCTCTCAGTTGATTGGCTGTGTGTCTATAGGGGGTGGGACCATGGCTGAAACAGGGTTCCTCATTGCTAGTGTAAGTGTGGCCTCTGCTGACCGGTTGAGGCGCTTGCACGGGGGGAAAGAGGGGGTGGATGATCATAGATGGCAGTGCGTGGCTCTCCACGTGGTCTGTGAGACCCCGTCCAGTTTTACCTTGGATTATTTCGAAACTGACATTTTTGCTTGTAGTCGCAGCACATAAATGCCATGTAAAGGCACCCAGGTGGCACAGCTGGATAATTCACTAGCACACCAGCGCCAAGATTCTGAGCTTCCAGGTTCCGAGTGCCCTCTGGCAGGCACAATTGGCCAATGCCTGCAGGAGACAATTGGCTTCCAGTCTGCTGGGTGGGAAAGACCGGACTAAGGGGTGGGGTTATCAATGCTGTGTTAAGACTTTGGTTGCAAGGTGCCTGTACAGAAAGTGAAGAGGTGCAGAGATCGGGGCGTGGCTCTCCGTATGTGAAGCCGACCTCGCACGAATCCACCAATGTATGGGTAAATAAGAAGGGATTGGTGGACCGCGCACACGTCGGAGGGCGTGTGTGTCAGGCGAATATACACCCTCCTTGGACGCCATTGTGGTCCCCAGCAGTGGATTGGCTACACTAAATTGGGAGAAAAAGGAGAGAAAATGCATTAAAATTAATAAATAAACCCAGAATAAGATTAACCAATCCTAATTTTCATATTGCGCCAAAACTGTAGCACAAAATTTCCTTTAAGGTAATTTGTTGAACTCTAATTAAGAATTGATTCCTAATAACCTGTAACGTTCTCACTGCATCGGATCGTTGCTTTATCCTGTTCTCTTTTCCCCCTCTGTGTACTGGTGCAGCGACGGACCAGCCGAGCTGTAAGGCCCTGTACGACTTTGAGCCCGAAAACGACGGTGAGCTGGCATTCCGTGAGGGTGATATCATCACGCTGACCGGCCAGATCGACGAGAACTGGTACGAGGGCTCGCTGCACGGCCAGGCAGGTTTCTTCCCGTGCAACTACGTGGAGGTGATGGTGCCGCTGTCTCGCTGAAACCAGAGATGTAGGGGGGCTGTATTAACGATAGGGGTGCGATGATGATGATGAGATGGAAAGGACCGGACAGGAAACGTAGGCCAGGGAACACGATCAGACCATGGAAGACGGCTGTTCTTTTTTTTCTGCATCTTTCCAGCAGGTCTCTTCAGTGAAGGCCATTGGAGGAGGTTATTTTGATTATTAAGTCACTTTGTTTAAAACATCATATTTACTTTAGTGGCCAAAGATTTATTTTCTTTACTTTCCTTTAATATCTATATTTTTAATTATTATTATTATTATTTTTTATTCTTGTCATGCTTCGTTTTATTTTGTCTGTGCCCATGCTTGACAGTATGGGTCAACTGGACTCCGTTTTTGCATGTACTGTCTGCCCCCTAGTGGCTGTAACTTGTAGTGTAGTAATTTGCTGTAGGTAGGATTAGGCAATTTATCATATATATAAATTAATGTTTCTCATTAATCTGAACTGATTTCTGCTCTTAGTACAGAATTATTGTCTTTATAGTTTATATTTTATTCCTACCTGACCTTCACCAACTCCTCTTTTAATAAGTGTTGCTAATTTGTCCTTACACTTTAGTATTCCAGTAATGTTTTGCCTAAAAATTAACAGTAATCTGTGCCTCAAGATGTCGAATTATGTTATTAATAACAAGTAAAAACGTTTATACTTTATAGCTGCCAGTTAAGTCTTGTGCAAACAGCAGGATGAGTTCAGTGTTTGATTTAAGCCATCAATATAAAATGAAAAGAAAAGTCAAAATAGATTTCTAGTAAAAATACCTCATATCCAGATGTGCATTGCGTGATCACATAAGTAAAACACGCTAGCACACCTGTCGACTCTCAACTCTGACATCCGGCTGGGCTGGGCGGCTGCATGAACGACGATTGGCTGATGTTCGTAGGGTAGGATGAGCCGCATAGGGACTCGAATTACGAGTCGAGGAATAATGCAGATCAGGGTGTGGCTGTCCGTATACAAAGCTGATCCACATATGAACTCGCCTCGTGCAGGTGAAAAGATGCAGTCGGCTACTGCGCACGTGTCGGAGGGGGCGTGACAGTCTCGCAGTTTTCAGTCGGGGCCGGGGTCAGCAACGCAGTTGGGTAAATATTGGAGGCACTAAAATCCAGTGAAAATGCATTAAAAAACACTAAATTAAAGCGTCTTCATATGTCTGTAGTAAAACTGATGTATTAGTCTTGCAGTTTGCACAATACTAACCTGGTTGCTAGAAACATTATTAGCGTTATAGATCTATATGATTTGCCTCCCTAATGGAAATCCATTTAAACAGAAATATAAAGCAGGGTGGGGCGCCACCTGTGTTTTGTTTACAGCTGACAGTGGTAAGGTGCTTGAGGAGGAGTGTTAAAATTCTTAGTCTGAGTAAGTGAATTTAATCTGAACTGCTCAAGTTACTCCATATTTTCTCAGTTTTCTGTAGCCACTGTGGTTTAGTGAGGTTGAGGAACCTTTTGTATTACTTTCTTTCTCCAGAGGGCTTGAAGTGAGCAGGTTATTATATACCTCCATCATGTTCTGTGAAAGTGCAGGGACGTAAATCTATAAAGGGAAACTGAACTTGTTATAATTTTAGCCACGCTGTTACTGTTTACTGTGCTCTGTGTTTTTATATAACGATATTTGTTCCAGTTCATTCTTTTTTATTAGAGCAGAACTGCTTTCTATCTACTATTTTGTTCCTATTCAACAAAATATAATTATAATTATAATGTGTTGTTCACATCACTAAGTGTATTTACATGTACAATGATAATCTGATTATTTAAGTCCTCATGTAAATGATTTAGTCATTTTGAACCAAAGCTGTCATTTTATTTATCATATACACAGCCTGACGATACAATATGCTACACTGTTGATTCTGGTATACATACACTATATGGACAAAAGTATTATAACCCCATCTCTAATAATCGAATTCATGTGTTTAGGACACAACACTTGCTAACAGGTGAAATAAAACAATTATACATTTTAATTCTTCCAACTTTGCAGCAACAGTAAATATTCCAGCATGACTGTGCCCCTGTGCACAAAGTAAGGTCTATATAGATTTGTACACAAATGTAAAGTGCGTTACAAATTAAATGTATTATTATTATTATATAGACATGAAGAAAAGCCTTCACATCACATTAGTTGAGGCTTTCTTGACCAACATCAGTGCCCAGCCATACAAATGCTCTTTTGTCTGAAAAGGGCACAAATTCCCAAAGACATAAGTTTTGAGAAGTCCTATCTGAGGAGTGACTGCTGTTATAGAGGCGTTTCTCAAGGTCAGGTGTCTAAATACTTTTTTTGTAGATCAATAATTCTGTGCCGTTAACCACCACAAAAGGTTTATTACCATTTTATATATATATCAATCATATACACAGCCTGACAATACATATATATACATATAGTATATATATACATACATAGTATATATACATACATATATAATTAACTAATGTATTCAAAAATAGGTACCACCTCACTACTGGACATTAAACTAACTACTTTACAGATTTACTGCTTTTCAAAAAGTTTTCACACTTTTTTAAAATCTATTTATTAATAATTTCAAAAACAAATGACATCACTTTTCTACATAATCACCTCCCTTTGATGCATTTTTCCCAGCGTTGTATCAGCTTTTTGGTTGACCGTGTAGTCACTGATGCCCTGCTGCTTTCACATCATCATCACATGAAAATGTTTTTCCCCTTAAAGCTTCTTTGAGCATCCAAAAAGATGGGAAACAGATGGGAAACAGATGGCGCTAAATCCAAACCAACCAAAGTTTCCAACCACAATAGAAAAGTGTGGAAACTTCTTGAAGATCGCTGGTAGTTCAATTTAACTATATATATATATATATATATATATTTATACATACTGTATATATACTGTATATATAAACAGATATACTGCTCATGTTTCTGGTGTCTGTCAGATTAACCTGTACATGTAAATACACCATGTGATGTAACATAAGGCCTGACATTTACAACCCATTATTTATTAAGCAAAACTGAAAAACAATTATATGGGATCTGGGTGATGGTTCAGGCTGGGGTACATGATTGATATCCTAATAATTTGTTTTAATGAGATTGTTTACAATTTACGATTATTAGATTTATTTACTGGGGAAAATTTAAGTCCGTTAATTTGCCACAGTAACAGAAATCCTAAGAAAAACACTAAGAACTGTCAATGTTTATATTTTTAAGTGTCATGATTGTAACATATTGCATTATTGATGTTATATACCAGCTCTGAATGGAATGGAGCATGTGTGCTGATCTAGTATTATCTCTCCTGACTGTTCTCAGATCAGCAGCACATCTGTATAGTATAGAGAATCGTTTTATTCCCTCTTTAGCTGATATCTGTTGTTTATTCCACATCAACGGTTCCACCCAGAATTGCTGTTGATGTTCACTCTACCGCAAGCACATTTTGTTAATCTGGGCTTTTAATCAGTAATAAAATTGGGTGTCAGTCATTTCTGTTAGTGGTCTGTAATGAAGTGCATTGTGGGAGGGTGTGTTTGCGTTCTCTGTTTGTGGCGAGCCGGGAGTGCTTACGCATTTTCTGCCGTAATGGTTATGATGATCTGGGGAAGCGTAAACGCACCATTTAGCTTTTTTTGGCCCAAGCACTGTCGCCTGACGAAGCTTTATTACTGCAGTGTGCGATTTTATGTGAGGTGTTTGTAACAAACCAAATGTCAAGTTCTACAATTACTGACTGTAGTCCATCTGTTTCTCTACATGCTTCGTTAGCCCCCCGTCATACCCTTCATACCACCACAAAGCAGGTATTATCTGGGTGGTGGGTCATTCTCAGCACTGCAGTGACACTGACATGGTGGTGGTGTGTTAGTGTGTAGACACAGCAGCGCTGCTGGAGTTTTTAAACACCTCACTGTCACTGCTGGACTGAGAATAGTCCACCAACCTAAAACATCCAGCCAACAGTGCCCCATGGGTAGCGTCCTGTGACCACTGATGAAGGTCTTGAAGATGTCCAACTCTGTCAAACAGCAGCAATAGATGAGCGATCGTCTCTGACTTTACATCTACAAGGTGGACCAACTAGGTAGGAGTGTCTAATGAAGTGGACACGGTATATAAAAACTCCAGCAGCGCTGCTGTGTCTGATCCACTCATACCAGCACAACACACACTAACACACCACCACCATGTCAGTGTCACTGCAGTGCTGAGAATGATCCACCACCTAAATAATACCTGATCTGTAGTGGTCCTGTGGGGGTCCTGACCATTGAAGAGCACTATGAAAGCAGGTTAAAAAGTATGTAGAGAAACAGATGGACTATAAAATGGACAGTGAGTGTGGAAACAAGGAGGTGGTTTTAATGTTATGGCTGATCAGTGTATGTGATTCTTTATAGATGTGAGATGTGCCAAAGATAAAATAGCCTTAATATAGCACAAAGAACAATGAGCCAAATGGAATAGTCGGCTTTATGATCAGGGCTGCAATTTGCATCTTCCAATAATATTTTAATGTTTTCTATTGCTACACTAAAATGATATATTTTCATCTTAAATAAAGACCAAATGACGATGTAGTCTGCTGTCAGTTTTTTTTTTCTATTTATTTATGCATGTTCTCCCTTTTTCTCCTGATTTAGTGTAGTCAATCTGTCTTCCGCTGCTTTTGAGGAGGGTATATTGCTGCTCACGCCTCCTTTTACCCATCCCACCCAGCAGACACGATGGCCAAATATTGTCTGCTGCAGGCACTGCCAATTGTGCCCGCTAGATGGTACCTAGAATCTCGGCGCTGGTGTGCTAGCGGAATATCCCGCTGTGCTACCTGGGCGCCAGCCAAATGTACTCTAAAATGAAAGAAGTCATTCATTCAGTCATTTATACATCTTCAGTAACCAGGGTGGGTAGCACTGTCGCCTCACAGCAAGAAGGTCCTGGATTCGATTCCTAGGTGGAGTAGTCCGGGTCCTTTTTGTTCAGAGTTTGCATGTTCTCCTTGTGTCTGTGTGTCCAGCGAATTGTACCCACTGCAACCCTGAATAGGATAAAGCGGTGGTAAAACAGGCAATGAATAAATAATCCTTTGGTAAGCACTGCTTGTTGGCACAGCAGTCCCGTCTTGCAGGCTTCAACCTCAGGTAGGGAAACAGGTTTCCGTCAGAACCACCTCAGGGTAAACAACAGAATATGTAATTAAAATGTGAAATCAATAAGAGTAAAATGTCAGTTTTGCAGAGAG